>NC_136492.1:63987650-64052650 GCF_053919585.1 Euprymna scolopes
TCATGCTTGCTCCTCAGACAGTGACCGGCAAATCATAGGCATCTTTCCCTGATGGTATTAGATATGGCAGGTAGGTTGCCATAAAGTTGCTGCTTTGTGGGATGATTTGGCCAAGATATATTTAATACTGTTCATAGCATATGGGTGTACGTGCCGTCTAGTTTTCTTTCCAATCTTTTGGTGAGTGTCAAAGCTGTAGCACCATAAACAAAGACAGACTCTACTGCTTCCCTGAAGAACTGCCTTTTCAGTTTGTTAGTTAGAACGCAGCCCATCCAATGCGGCCCATGCTTTTGAGACGCGAATTTCGATATCTCTCTGTGGAAACAATGTTGCTGCTAGATGATAGCTAGTTGTAATAACTTGCAAATATCATTGTCGAAATTCTCCCAGGCCTCCTTGTTGTTATCAGGTGGTCATTTGGTGCTTCTTCTTGACTCCACGCCTGAAGGAGGAGAAACTTCAGCTTGGAATATCTGGGCACTATGGTATGACTCCTGGCCCTGCTCATCTGTCGTTTTACCAAGCCTTGTACGTACCAGCACATTGCCTCTGCCTCTCTCCCTCCAGGCATTTCATCCGGCCTTGGTGAATTTTTAAGCCTAACTAGTAAGATATGGGAAAAAAATGAAAGCCAACCATAGTTATCTTATTCATTTGGAAGTGAATGAACGATGCTCAACAATATCATTAGCTGAACAAAATTCAATGAGTTAACATACAATCCTTGCCATTTTTAATACAATAGGTATGGTTAATGAAGTGAC
Source organism: Euprymna scolopes (assembly GCF_053919585.1). Taxonomy (NCBI): domain Eukaryota; kingdom Metazoa; phylum Mollusca; class Cephalopoda; order Sepiida; family Sepiolidae; genus Euprymna; species Euprymna scolopes. The sequence goes on from NC_136492.1 coordinate 63,988,418, forward strand.
AGTAACACAAACTGTATGCTTAGGTTGCCAGGAGGGGTCATCACATCTTCAATAATATCCATGGAAAAGGTATAAATTTATATATTATTCTTTTAGCTATGGATTGAATAGTAGGGTAGTCTGGACTTTTAAATTCTGGTTTTGCAGCTAGTCTAGGAGAAGGAAAATTCACAAACAACACCAATTTTCCTATTTATCCTTGCATTATTTCTAGTGATCTTGAACTTATCAATGCCACAGTACTCAAGCAATGTTGGTTCAGAAGTTAAGGTTAGAGTTTGTGCAATCACTGCTTTATTATGAGTTCCTTACCAAATAGATATTTTTACAGAGGGTATCTATTGTCTGAAGACTGAAAGAAGGCTAACCATATAAGATTATTAGTAGATGTGTGAGTATGTGTGAGGTAGAGAAAGTAGAGGAGAATGGCAAAGCTCCAGTGATTTTATTTCTAACTATTACTTAATCTTCTGAACACGTTAAAGGTTCATGTTGCCAAAATATTTGCATTTATTTCAAAGTAAAATAACACTTATTTTATGTGTGTGGATAATATGAAAATAAAAGATGCTCATATGAGAGAGAGGTAGACAGAAAAAGGAAGAGAAGAGAAAGAAAAACGAAAGAAAAAAAAACGAAAGAGAAAAAAAAACGAAAGAGAAAAAAAAAACGAAAGAGAAAAAAAAACGAAAGAGAAAAAAAAACGAAAGAGAAAAAAAAACGAAAGAGAAAAAAAAACGAAAGAGAAAAAAAAACGAAAGAGAAAAAAAAACGAAAGAGTAAAAAAAACGAAAGAGAAAAAAAAACGAAAGAGAAAAAAAAACGAAAGAGAAAAAAAAACGAAAGAGAAAAAAAACGAAAGAGAAAAAAAACGAAAGAGAAAAAAACGAAAGAGAAAAAAAACGAAAGAAAGAGAAAAAAACGAAAGAAAGAGAAAAAAACGAAAGAAAGAGAAAAAAAACGAAAGGAAAGAGAAAGAGAAATGGAGTGAGATGTGAGAAAGAGAGCGAGTTGTAAGAGAGAAAAAGAGTAAAAAAGTGAGAAATAAAAAGAAAAAGCTAGAAACAAAAAGCGAGAAATAAAAAGAAAAAAGCGAGAGAAAAAAAGAGAGAGAGACAAAAAAAGAGAGAGAGACAAAAAAGAGAGAGAGACAAAAAAGAGAGAGAGAGAGACAGAAAAAGAGAGAGAGAGACAGAAAAAGAGAGAGAGAGACAGAAAAAGAGAGAGAGAGACAGAAAAAGAGAGAGAGAGACAGAAAAAGAGAGAGAGACAGAAAAAGAGAGAGAGAGACAGAAAAAGAGAGAGAGAGACAGAAAAAGAGAGAGAGAGACAGAAAAAGAGAGAGAGAGACAGAAAAAGAGAGAGAGAGACAGAAAAAGAGAGAGAGAGAGAGACAGAAAGAGAGAGAGAGAGAGAGACAGAAAAAGAGAGAGAGAGAGACAGAAAAAGAGAGAGAGAGAGAGACAGAAAAAGAGAGAGAGAGAGAGACAGAAAAAGAGAGAGAGAGAGAGACAGAAAAAGAGAGAGAGAGACAGAAAAAGAGAGAGACAGACAGAAAAAGAGAGAGAGAGACAGAAAAAGAGAGAGAGAGAGACAGAAAAAGAGAGAGAGAGAGACAGAAAAAGAGAGAGAGAGAGAGACAGAGAGAGAGACAGAGAGAGAGACAGAAAAAGAGAGAGAGAGAGACAGAAAAAGAGAGAGAGAGAGAGACAAAAAGAGAGAGAGAGAGAGAGAGACAGAAAAAGAGAGAGAGAGAGAGACAGAAAAAGAGAGACAAAAAAAGAGAGACAAAAAAAGAGAGACAGAAAAAGAGAGACAGAAAAAGAGAGACAGAAGAAGAGAGACAGAAGAAGAGAGAGTTTACTTAGATTTATCTTAATCTTTCTACTTGAGCTAAACGAATCAATAGCTCTTACAACAGTGGAAGAAGAAAAAAAGACCGTCACAACAAGAGTTTTTACTTTTACTGAAGCAATGATCCTACCAACTATAAGGTTTTATATCTCACAGAATAAAAAGAATTGCTACTCAACAATAATTTATACTACTAATGGGAAGTCACAAGTTAAAGTTATAATTGTGCGGGAGTTTGAAGAGTTTCCTTTTTAAAATCTTACTTCAGAATCGCGAGTTAGATTTTTTAATTTTTTTTTTTTTTTTATTAATTCTTGTGAATTTTTAATAAATTGGCAAAAGATTAGCACGGGGCTAAAACCATGTAGAATTAGAGGATTATGTACAGAGGTAAGCATTCTAAGAACAGCAGCCATAATGCATCCAACACTGCTTTGAACTTTATGGATGACTGATTTTAAACTTGGATATTCTTCATCTGATAGGCTTTTTCACAGAGCATAAAAAAAAAAAAAAAGATAAAACGATAAAAATCAATGCTGCCCTTTTCTTAATGAGATGAAAGAGCCTAGCATACATTTTTTGTCAGGCCCCATGGAGACTACAATTCAGCATTGAGGAAAAAACTTCTTCAAAAAAGGTAGATTTAAATTTCCCTTGATATTTCTATGCCAGAATCACTGCTCAATTGAGGAATACTCATCCAAACCTCAGCTATGATGCAAACAGTATCACCTTATCACATACTTCCAAGAGATGAACATGACTCAAGGCTAAGCTTAATGAGTGTCTGTGGTTCTGTTGTGTTCAGTAATGGCCACTGATCAGACAGATGAACTCTCCATGCTGATGCCCATATTTCGGTGCTGACATTTTGATCAGAGGTAAAAAGCTAAGACATCAAATGTCAATTTTCATGGCAGTCAGGATCACTTTGGAGAATTAATTCAATATTTTCTTTATTTTTCAATTCAATTTAATGCAATACATTATATTGCATTAATAATTGTATACCAAGAAACTTCATGTGGGCGTATACACCAAGAAACTTCATGTGGGCGTACACCAAGAAACTTCATGTGGGCGTACACCAAGAAACTTCATGTGGGCGTACACCAAGAAACTTCATGTGGGCGTACACCAAGAAACTGCATGAATGCGTACACCAAGAAACTGCATGAATGCGTACACCAAGAAACTGCATGAATGCGTACACCAAGAAACTGCATGAATGCGTACACCAAGAAACTGCATGAATGCGTACACCAAGAAACGCAAATTTGTGCATCTAAAAATCTTTTTAGTCAGTCACAGGTCCCTCTACCAAAATGGAATATATTTAGAGTCAAAGCAAGGCCATCCCCAAAATAGACCAAGAAATTTTACATCTAAGGCTTTTTACTGGAGGCAAAATTTCCAGTCAGTCACCTAAACTGCTAACACTTCACTGATTACAGAGAAATTTTCATTCTGAACTGGGATTTTAAACTCAAATTTATTTCACCTGAGATTCTGTATTAAAATATACAGCATGTCCCAATAAAATGTATACACTCTTTAAATGACCATAAGACCAACATTTATTATAAGAAAGAAAAGTTTCATACATCAAAATAGTGTGAACAAATACAGAAACCAGCTAATTATCGAAAGTGTTCAAATTATTGGCCATTGTTGTCCATAAACAGCTGACAACGCTCACTGATTGAATCAAAAACGTTCCTAGTTAGTTTCATGCCTTAAGACATGTATATTTGAATTCAGCACCATGGAAAACTACTAGGTATACATATTAAGTTCTTTGGGTACTATGAAAAAAAAAGCTCCAAAAAGGCATTTTTTTTAGCCCTAAAAGTACCAGAGGGATGTGAACCAGAATTTTGCCAGGGTCACCCATACTGAATTTATATTAAGAACAATGGCCTCCACATTTTGGCCAAGTTTCAGGAAAATCTAATGGATGGATCAAACGCTATAGGGCAAAAAGTATCATTTTGGGGCATTTTTTTTTTTACCTCTTTTGAGCCCCTGGGGATACCGAATCCCAGTGTAAATGGATAGTGGTGCAGTTTCAGGTCTTCACACATGTATATTTGAGTTGACCACTGAAAAAACACTATATAGTTACATTAAATTTTTGTTGAGAAATATGAAAAAAAGAGCCACAAAAAGAGGACTGAAAGTCCCTGGGGACACGAACCAGAATTTTGCCAAAGTCACCCATACTGGATTTATATAAAAAAACAATGGGCTCCACATTTTGGCGAAATTTCTAAAAAATCTAATGGATGGATCAAAAGTTATGGGGCAAAATGTGCCATTTTGGGGCATTTTTGACCTTCTTTGAGTCCCTGGGGGCGCAACGGAATTTTTGTAAAAAAAATTTTCTTACTGTACACATCTATTTAATGAAATACAATTTGTGACAAAATTTCAGGAAAAACTAATGGACGGTTATCTGGCACACGGACACCACTGAAAACATAGGTCCCGCTCCGATAAATCGGGGGACCAATACAGAATTTGTTTTAACCGAAATAAACGTTATAAAAATGATTAGTTATAACCCTCTCGAGACCCCTTCCCCCCCCCAAAAAAAAGCCTTTCTTGGACATACAAAAATGCGCACACCACTTTTGCCTTTTCATATATATAGATTTTTATATAGAGGGGATTCTGAACAAGAACCAGATTATTTTATGGTTAATTTGATTGCAGAAAAGTTTAGTTAATAAAGATAAACTAACACACACACACAACGATCACCATTGTTGCTGATATATACAATCTCAGTCTGTAATGTAAGCATAATATAATCTTACGGTTTGTATTCTTTATCAAAATCTGTAATTATTGAGAAATGCTATTTGTGGTAAGTAAATGTTTTCATTCTTCTAAAATACATATTGATAAGAAAGAGGATTTTACAAGGATTTTATAGAAACACTAGCAGTTCAGACCGGCTCTGCTCGGGGTGTATGTACTGTTCATAACTTTATATGCATATGTACATATTAAAAAGTGTGCATATGTATGATAATGCCTTTCTATATAATAGGCTTCCTTAACTACCACAGAAACAAGGCCGATAGCCATTAGTTGCGTGCTCTCGTGTAATGAATGAATCTGTGAATGTAGGATTGACATGAAATTCTTAAAGATAAACTAAAATGACTGAAAAATGGGCTGAAATGACATAAATAAATAAAAAGTAAATGACAGAATGACTTTAATGAACTTAAGGATGAATTGAATGACCTTAAGAATGACTTGAATGCTTACAACTTGAATGATCTGGAGAATGACTTGAATGGCTTGGAGACTGACTGGTTGTAAAGTGGGTGATCATTTTACATTAAATTAATACAGAAAAGTGATCCCCACTTTATATCACAAAGTTACAAACATAAGTACAGCATGTAGTAAGAACAGATACTACACTTTGATCTTGGCCAAAACGCCAAGAAAAGGTTATTTATTTGCTCCCCCACCGAGCAAATTAGGCACAAGGCCGATTTTTTATGTGAGGAGTGAAGGGGAAATGGGGACCAGCTCCCTGGGGAGTAGGGGAGCTGTATAGTGACAATTGGTATGAAGGGTTTCCCCTACATTGACCAAGGTCTTATATGTGGGGTTGCCCCCATATATGGTCTTTGCTTGCAGTATCTGCTGGAACTCTGATCTTGGCCAAAAGGCCAAGAAAAGCTTAAAAAGCTAAGAGCAGCATCTATTAAGAACAGATCTTTGATCTTAACCAAAAAGGCCAAGCACAAAAGTGTTACCGACTGACGGACCGACTTATAGAGTCGCTTGCACATGACTAAAAAGTTGCTAGTAACCGCAGAGGTCAATTTTTATTTTTTTTATTTTGACCCCTTAACATTTATTGTTTTGGGCTCAAATCAAATTAAAATGTCTGACCCATATTCAAGTAACCTACATATAAAATTTCAAGTTTTTAGACCCCAAACTGGCAGAGGAGTTTGGTAGAATCTGCAATGGTCAACTTTTTCAACTTTGACCACTTGGCAGCCAAATTTTCGCTCAAAACTGATTAAAAAAGCTTGCTGAAAGTCTGAATACCCTTTATTTAAAACTAGCGGGGGTACCCGGCGTTGCCCGAGTGTTTTTTTCCGGGACAGGGGGGGGGGGTTTAAAAAATGTTATGGTAGGTAAGTAGGAAGGATCAAACCCGGAGTCATGAGTAAAAGTAGGAAAATAAAGTGTGAAAAAAAAAACAAAAAAAAAAACATCTGCAACGTTAACAGTTCGACCACCAAGAAAAGTCCATTCCAGTTGTTTAGGAAAAAAAAAAAAAAAAAAAAACGACTACGGTAGGTCGGCGCAAACGTGAAAATATAATGTGAATTGTCCAGCACGCTAACCACTACGCCACAGAGCACTGCAGCTTAGTTTAGTGATTTTAAATAACTTCACATGAAAGAACTACGAAGCCAAACCGGTGTTCTCTTCTCAACTGTTCCTTGTGAACGATCCCCAAACGGTGTTAAGTGGTGGCAGGGGGAGGAGGAATTTATTAGAGAGAAAATATTTTACCACTTCCATTGATCTTAACCGATTTTGGCCGTGACTTCTCAGCAGAAAAAGTATAGAAATCTAAGATTATCGAGGAATTTGAGAAATAATAAGCCTATAACACACCTCAGATATTGTTCTGCCGTTTGTGCATATTATATTTGCATGAAATATCTTGATTTTTAATCCTATTAAGGTCAAAATCAGACGGGGAAAAAATGAGTTCATTTTATTTATATAGAGATTTCACATGTTTAGACCCAAAATTTGCTTAATAGTTTGCTAGAGACCGCAAAGGTAAAATCTTTTGAATTTTGACCCCTTGGGAGCCAAATTTTCAGAAAAAAAAAAAAAAAGACTAAAAAGGTTGCCCTATGTATCAATATCTTTTATGTAAAATTTTAAATGTTTAGACCAAAAATTGGCCGAGTTAAAGACTGCAGAAATCAAATTTTTTAAAAACTTTGACCCCAAAAGTTAGATCCATGTCCAAGTAACCTATATCTAAAATTTCAAGTGTTTAGACACAAAATTGGTGGACGAGTTTGGTAGAGTTCTCAAAGGTCAAATCGTTGAACTTTGACCTGTTAACAACAAAATTTCTGGCCGAAAACTGATTAAAAAGATTTTTCCAAATCTCATTACCCTGTATGTCAAATCTCGACTCTGTAGGCCGAAAATTGACAGAGTTATTTGGTAGGGAAATGTACAGACAGACAGACAGACACACAGATATTTCTCCCCTGCTGAAATGGCTCTAAACTTATCAAGATGCATTTGGACAAAAACCAGCAAACAAGTCTGTAAAGGAATAGGGGCATAAATAGATGGAAATATTTAATGCTACTAAGACAAAGCTTCTTTCCTTCAAGAATTACAAAACCTTTCTAGTCACTGATTGCCATGAATAATAACTAGGGCTATGACAATAGTATATTCTTTTATTGTTTTGACTCTCGAGTATATATCCAACATAGTTAATCAACTGAGAATCACATCACTATATAAAAAGCATATAAGATATTAACGTATACACACTCGAGAGTCAAAACAATGAAAAGAATATGCTGTTGTCCTAGCCCTAATAATAACACTATCTGAGAGTTCATCATTCAAAGTCTTTGATCTAACATTTACAGCTAGCAAGAATTAGAACTAATACATAGACATTGCCAAGGCTGCTGTGAAAAAAGTTGACTCCTATTGTGCTAGAAAAATACTCACACTTGACATTATCATATCTTTACAAAGCCACCATTCACTCATCCATGAAATATTGTTACCACATACGAGTCAGTGCATCAACCACTAGACAAAGTCCAAAAAAGAGTCTCCAATCTAATAGGTCCCATACTGTCAAACAAGCTCCAACCCATATGGTGGCAATGCTGCATCCCTGTGCTTGTTTTACAAGTACTTTAATGTGCTTCAACAAACATGTAGCACTGGTGTCCCCCCCCCGCGATGTAGATACCCATGATCAACCCAACAAGTAGTAAAATCCCAGGTCACTTCACTTCAAGTAGGCTTGAACAGTATTCAGCATTAATTCAAAATGAACTATTCTTAATTGAAATTCTTATTGAGATGATTAATTTGTATTATTTATCCATTTATTAATTGCAAACTATTATCCTCATCTTTTAGTTGTTCTTTCATGATGTTTCGGCCAACTACTTCTCTGGTCTTCGTTAGGTGGTTAACCGTAACGAGATAGGAATGCCGAATCTCCTAACTGCATTCTCAACAATTACTGCCTTCCATAGTTGTTGTCGTCTCACCACATTTTGACGAACTAAGCCTCTGGCCAGCCTTGGATAGGATTGAAACTGCTATCTTCAGACAATGCTCAACCTGGAACTGTAGAGATTCAACGTCTCTATCGTTTCAATCCTACCCAAGGCCGGCCAAAGGCTTAGTTGACTAAAACATGGTGAAACAACAACAACTATGGATGGCAGTAATTGCTGAAGAGACAGTTAGGAGATTCAGCGTTCCTATCCTGTCGCGGTTAACCACCTGACGAAGGTCAGAGGAATAGTTGACAGAAACGTCATGAAACAACAACTATAAGATGAGGATAATGGTCCGCAATAAATAAATGGATAAATAAACTATTTTTGCTTAAAAATAATTTCTTTTTTTGCCAATAGAAACAATATGTAAACACATTCATGATAGTTACTTACTCTCTCCTATGCATTAAGTTGCATTTTTTCTTTTTCAGAAAATTGAAAATAATCTTCTTCATACTAGTTACAAAGCAGTAAAAGATAGGTAAAGGTGGAAATTGACATAACCAGGTACTAATATCGTTCAAGGAATAAACTCAACTATTAGCCACGATATTTCTGTAACTTTAACAACTTCATTACAGACATATTTAGGCTTCATAATAAAATCGTACATTATATCCTAGAAGCGACATCATTTATCAAGACAGAAGCTTGAGTTTATTTCTCCACCTCATGATAGTTGGCATAAGACCAGTTTTTAAGACATTCCAGATTGTAAAATACGATTTGTTTGCCCGCTTGTTTGATCACCGTATTGAAAAAAAAAAAAAAAAAAAAAAAAAAAAAAAAAAAAAGACATCTGGTTTTGAATCATGGTTTGAGTCTCATTTACAGGAAATCAACCCGCTTTGGGTTATTTAAATGTCAAAACTAGAGTTGTCAGAATTTTAACTTCAATATAAGTATGAAAAATAAACAAAGCAACACTTGGATAGAGCAGAGGGAAAAAGAAAATCATGTGGTTTCGGTAACAGGGGATGGTTGGTTTGTAAAATGAATTTACAGGATACATGCTACAAGAGCAGGTTCAATAAGAGTTCAGTTTAAAAAGACCAGACGAGTGTGAAATTGTTTTTAATAAATATTACTATTTATTAAAAATAAAATTGATTTGTTTTTTAAATTTCAAATAAAATATTCATCTTCAAGAAATTGGACAGTATGTTCTTTTGTTTAGTCAAAATAGTGTTTATATGTCCGATTACATTTTTTGGCATCTGTCGAACGTGTGTGTACTGTCTGAAACGCTCGGTAATAAATTAAGATTTAACAGTTAGAAAGACCAGACAAGTGTGAAATTGTCTTTCTAACCGTTAAATCTTAATTTATTATGGAATATTTCTAACAGCGAATTCCTTTTTACTTGAAAAAAGCTTAAGTGCCAACTCAACCGAGTTGTCATTTTATGATTTTAAGAGATTAATGAAACCAGACTACAATTAAAATAGCAACAAGTTAGTATTTAAAACAGAGACACCAAAACACCAACTAAAGAAATTAGTAGATCATTGTATCATATATCGAATTAACATAATTATGAATAGGAACTGACTTAAAAGTGAACTTTAATTTTGCTTTTGATTATATATATATATATAGAGAGAGAGATAGATTCAATCTCGCTAGATTCAGCCACTCCGATGAGTCATAGATGACGAAACACGTGTCAGTGGATAATTATATTTTAAAAATAATATATATATGGCATAAGTCAACAGGCTATAACTTTTGTTTGTTAAAGCTAAAAAGTCTAGTGTGTGTGTATATATATTTTTTTTTATTACATTTTCACCCCCAAACAAGGCACATTGTCACTTTGATGTAGGGAGCTACTATTAGGGACACAGGCTACAGGGGTACTAGGTGGGGAGTTGGGCAGCAAGATGTCGGTTCACGTTACACTTGAACTTCTGCATGTCAGTACAGTTGGGGAAGCAGGAACTTGGCAGGGAGTTCCAAAGTCTAGCGGTTCTGGGGAAGAAACTACTGGAGTAGAAGGCTCTCTTACATCTAGGGATCTCTACTGTGAAGGGGTGGGATTGTACTGCTTGTCGGGTTTGTCGAGGGTATTTACGTAGAGGGGTATAAGTGCTTGCAGCTCGTCAGAATATACACCGTTAAAGTACTTGTAGAACAGGCAGAGGGATGCTACATTGCATCGATGGGACAGAAGCTGAAGCTTGGATGATATTTTAGAACCTATTAGGTTGGCGACTCTTTTGGACCTTGTCTAGGAGTGAGAGACTAGTAGTAGATGCACCGGCCCAAATATGACAACAATACTCCATACATGGGCGAATGGTGGCCTTATAGAGGTACAGGATACTTTCAGGGGTCAGTAGCTTTCTAGCACGGTAGAGAGAACCTACCTTTTTCGTAGCGGTCCTGGGAATGTTCTCAATGTAATTGTTCCAACTCATGTTTCCTGTGAACGTTAGGCCGAGGAGTTTAAAAGATGTGCTTTCAGATAAAGAGTCTTTGGCCATTGCTATTGGTGGTAGAGAAGGTTTCTTGTAGTTATTGAAGGAAACAAGTTTAGTCTTGGCAGCATTGAATGTGACCATCCATTTTTGTCCCCATTCCACTACTGATTGGAAGTCATTCTCTAGTGTTTCTGCCATTTCTTTAGATATGTGTTCATTTGTTTTCCTGTCGAGTCTGTTATAGAGAGTGGTGTCATCAGCATATATACCCATCTTACAGATAATTTTGTCAGGGAGGTAATTTATGAATATTAGGAATAATAGAAGTCCAAGGATAGACCCCTGAGGCACTCCCGCATTTATATCATATTGTTTAGATGTACCGCCATCGAGGACAACCTGGATTTTTCTCTATCTAAGAAGGATTTAATTATGTTAAGTATTCTTCCAGTGATACCGTATGATCTAATTTTCCTGAGAAGACTTTCGTGCCATACCCTGTCAAAAGCCTTAGATATATCTAGAGCTACCACTCTACCCTGCCCTGCTTTGTCAAGTGAATGGTATATACGCTCAGAGATTACAGTTAGAATGTCTGCTGTGGAACTGGCTTGCCTAAATCTATATTGTTGGTCAGTAAGAAGTTTAGCATCTGTAAGGTGATGGACTAGAGCTTGGTTAATTATGGACTCAAATATTTTGGCAAAAAGTGGGAGAAGGCTAATGGGGCGGTAATTTGCTGGGTCAGTTCTTTCGCCAAAATTCTTGAAAACGGGTACCACAGAAGCAGTTTTCCAGCAGGCAGGAAAGCAAGATTCATTAAGGCATTTGTCGTAAAGTTTGGAGAGGATTGGAGCTACTTCGGCGGAGCACTTTTTTAATAACACAGCCGGGATGAGAGCAGGTCCACATGCTTTTGCCGTGTCAAGATTTTTTATAATGGCATGCACCTGAGAAGGGGTGATTTTCAGATCGTCAAGTGTGGCATCTGCCCACAAAGGAAAGTCTGGGAGAGGGTTGTTAGCAGGGTCTAGTGTAGAGTTGGGGGCAAACCGGCTGGCAAGCATGTTAGCCTTCTCAGTGTGTGTGTATATATATATATATATATATATATATATATATATATATATATATACACACACACACATATACACACACACTAGACATTTTAGCTTTAACAAACAAAAGTTATAGCCTGTTGACTTATGCGATATGTTGAATATGGTTAAATTTGTGCCCATTTTTGCATTAATACTAATCCCAATTAATCCCTGTGTGTTCAAACAGATAGCATAACACCCTAAGTTCGCTGTACCTCATCATAATAAAGGTTCATACAAAATTTCAGCCAGATTAGTCCAGTAGTTTACAAGAAAATGTGAAACAAACAGACCAAGAAGTTTTATATATTAGGGGTGCACCCATTAATCGGCAGGTAATCGACCTAATTGATCACTTTGCCGATTAATTACTTTTCTCTTTCCTATTAAATTTAAATCATTTTATCACTGCTAAATAACTTATCAGATAGCTTTGACACATTAACATAGTAACTGCTAATTTAACTTAACATTTAGTTAAGTTACTGCCCACTATTATACCTTTTTGCCTTTATTAACTGAAATTACAAAATATAAAGTACAGTTTCCATAGATAAGAAAACAGAAATTACAAACCAACTACAAAGTACAAATTGTAATTCTTTAAGTGAATAACTATAAGCTGAAGTTCTGCATCTGCTGCTGCTCTACTGTCTCTGTTCTTGCTGCCTGCCTCCTCTGCTCTCAGTCTCCTCAGTATTTAAAGTTGAATACTTTAAAGTTGTAATGTAGAAACATTAGGGTTTCTCTATTCTCAGAACACAGCCTGTTCCTCAGAGGTTCATACACATTACTACCACCTGTACAAAAGAGCCTCTTACTCTCCACAGATGAAGGTGGTGCGCTTAAATATCTTGAATCCAGTTTACTCAGCAGTGGTAAGGTCTCCTGTGTCTTCTTCCACCACTGAAATGGATCATCTCTTGTGAGTAGTGGTAATAATAATGATTAAGTTCTTTTGTGCACTTAAACCATAAGGAATTTACTCCTTTGAGTTTAGATTGTGATTCTTGTATTTCTGTTGTAGTTTCCAGTTTCATCATTAGAAAGTAGAAGATGTAGAATCCAATTCTTAATAGTGTTTTCCATAAGTAGACACACAAGTTTTGTATCATTTAGATAGGATAAAAATCTTGTTTCCATTGATTCATTGAATTGTTCAACAGTGGTAAGGATTCATTAAAGTCAGGAATATCAGAATTAGATTGGAAAGCTTTTGAAAGAAATAACATCAAAGCTAAAATTGTAGGTATCATCATCGATATGGTTGAAGTTCTGTGACTTGCTTTTTTGTGATTTTTTCAAATGGACTTAGTAACTGGACAATTTTTTGAACAAGTCCTGATTGGTAAGTTGTTAAGGTAGGAATCTTATAGCGTCCCACATTCTCGTATGAAAAAAAATGAATCTCTTAAAAAATCCCGGTTTGTGCGAATCATTCTACTTCACATATATACCACAAAAAACTCCTTTCTGATTAATGTTTACCAGTTAAAAAATATTCTGTTATTCTGAAAAACAGCCAAGTACGTTCGCATATTTTAAAACTGGTAAATATTAATCAGAAGGGACTTTTTCTGGGCATTCAGTGTAAAGCAGAACAGTCCACACCAACCAGAAATAAATCATTTGTAAACAATCACAGCGTTAACTTGAACAAAACCAATACAAGAATGAGATAAAAATGTTAAAACCATAAAAAAACAATAGTATTTATGCAGAGAACTTTTTGGAAACCCATTTCTTAACATGTGGAGGAGAGGGTGTTTTTCTAACTAATCTGTATTTTCACCTAGCAATTTAATAAACAATGCAAAACAAGTGATTTGTGTCACAAGTATTGAAGATGAGCGACTGAAGTTTTTTCTCTGTATGTGTTTGACTAGGGAAAGGGGTTAAGAAAACCACCTCGAATGGATGAATGTGATCAATGCCAAGCAATAGAATCGCAAAGAAAACACCAATTGTGTAGAACTATTGTTGATAATATGCAGCTCTCTCTTTTATTAAAGTTAAATTAATGTTGAACATGTACATTACTTAATTACATTGCCATGGTAAGTGAAGTGAAAAACATAGCATAAAATTACATTTTTTGAGGATACTATTCAAGTACATGGTGTAAAGAGCTGACATTTGGATATAGAATTCTACTATACACTCGTGAGCAAAAAAAATAATGGGCCAAACAAATTTTATACATTTTATTGCACTAAAAGCTATATTGGACAATGAACAATCGAACAAGGAAACTTAAACCAGACTAATAACACAGAACAAGACATTTACTTTAATAAATGCTTAGTATGGAATCGCATTCCCTTTTGATTTCTTTAAAAGATCAATCCTTTTAGACATGCTCTCAACCAAAGTGGAATACTGCGAAGAGGAGATGCTATACTATTCACTTTGCACAGCTTCCACAGTTTGCCATTGTTCACAAAAGTTCTTGCAGCCAATGCACAAGATATTATGGACCAAATATTCTTGATTGGGTTTAAAGTGTGGCTTTGACCTGGCCAAAATATCACATTAATTGAATTATCAGAAAACCATTTTCTTATGACTTTAGCAGTGTGTGCAGGGATATTACCATGTTGAAAAATAATGTTCTGGGATATTCCCAACTTCTGGATACTTGGTAACAGTCCTGTTTCTAATATTCGAATGTATTCCTTTGCATCGAGTGACTTCTCACATCTAATAAGTTCCCCAACTCCTACTGCAGTAAAAGTTCCCCATCCTATTATCCCTCCATTCCCGTATTTAACTGTCGTTTTTATGCAACTTTATCCAGTTCTTCAATTGCACCGTTTGGGAGCATCACTAACAAGACAAAGTCTTGATTCATCTAACCAGAAAACATTCCTGAACCAGTCTGTATTTTTCTTGCCATAACATGAGAAAAATCTCTTTCTATCATTCATGTTCTTCTTAGATAAAAATGGCTTCTTTGCACACCTTTTAGAGGAAAATCCTATTTCTTTCATTCATTTAGATCGTATATCTAGAAAGAGAATTTCCAGCCCCTGTTTTGAATTCTTTGCTATGGTCAACATAAGTTTTCTTTCAATCCTTCAAAACGGTTAAATTTAAGCCTGTGGTCATCCTCCAAAGTGGGTGCTCTAAGGCGACCAGATTCAGATTTCCCTTTTACCAAGCATTCAACTTTGAACCTTCGACCAATTCACTTCACTACAGAAAGTGATGTTTTCACATTTTCTTTTCTTAAAATATCAAAAATCTGCTTGTAAATAATTTTCAACTGCCTTAACCCTGCAATTTGTTTTTTTTATATCCTCGCCAAGATGTGGTCATACCATTTTTAGGATTCATTTTTCCATTTTTTTTAGGATTAATTATTTTTTTTATATGCTATGATAATAATGATCTGCAAAATAGAAATTTTCAGTTAAAATTAACAAAAATTCACAGAAAAATATTGAAAAATCGATTTCTTCCTTCTTTCATGCTTGCCCAATTTTTGCTCATAAGTGTATGCATTGATTAGGCATGCAATATTCCAGATCTGTATCTTAATAGTTTTTGTGATGTGTGATTTTGAAATTAGTATATATGGTATTTGGTACTTTATTTCCACTACCAAAATTGAACATACCAGCATTTTTATCAGCTTATAATGAAGTTGCAGCCAGAATTGTTTTTAAAAAATAGGCATAAATAACCATTATGTATAGAATTATATTGAATGTTCATATTTACTGTCATTTAATTCAGTTTTATTTGATATTTTAAAAAATTGTCCATCAGTGCAATTTTGCTATTATAAATCATGCAATGTTTACTTTTCACAACTCAAAAATGAAGACCGAAATTGAATTAGAAATAATTGTACTTTTACTTTATACTGTTATCTTATACTAGGACTGATGAAAGCATCTTTTGTGACATTTTTGCTGGTTACTTTTTTGTCAGTTGGTTTCAAAGTTGCCATATTGTAATTTACATATGCTTGTGCTTTTTCACCCTTAGCAGGGTAGTATATCCTGCTGATTCTGCTACAGTATCATCAGTGGAAAGTAGATGCTGAATCCAATTCTAAATATGTTTTCTATGCCAATCTTTTAAAAATTAATATTTGAATCATGGGTCTAGGAAAGTAAACATACACAAATTTTTATAATTTAGATAGAATGAAAATCTTATTTTCATTGATAATCTGAATTGTTCAACAATGGTACGAAGGATTCTACTAAAGTCAGAAATATTAGAATTAGATTGGACAGATGTTGACAGAGCTAAATTTGTAGGTATCATTGATATGGTCAATGTTCGGTGACTTGCTTCTTTGGTGATTTCTTCAAATGGACTCAGGAACTGGATATTTTTTCAAACAAGTTCCCATTGGTAAGGTGTTAAGGTAGGAATCTTATCGACAGCACACATTACAAGAGATTTTTGTTGTTCTTAATTTTCAGCATATATGTTGAATTCTACTGTGTGGTCACATCTTGAATGAGTTTTTTTGTTTGTTTTTTGTTTTTTTTTTCAAATTAAGCTGATCCTGTATTTCAGTTAATTTGAAATTTCTTCATTTATTCTTTACCTGTTTGTGTACCAGGAAATGGAACCACTCTCAGCACAGCTCTGCACTGTTTAATCATCTGAAAGCCAATGACCTGTCAAACTCAGAAAGGAAGCATTATCTGTTATAGCTGCCCAAGTGTCTGTAGTCCATGAAATGCTGCTAATTTCAGCAAGAGGCAGTTGAATTTTCGTTTTATTTTTGTAAATATATCAAAAATTATTTTGCAGAAGTACTTTTTTGATAGAATGCTGTAACTTGGACAAAGTTTTGCAATAAGTCTATTAAATCCAATGTCAGAGGTTACAGAATATGGTTGAATATCAACATCAATCATTTTTCTTCTCAAATAATGGATCTCTTGTGACCTGTGGTCATTAATATTCCAAACTTTCTTTTTGGTCAATATTGATTCTATAGTAGTTTTATGTTTTGTTGGAGGCTCATAGTTGCTGCCACTTGTTCCTGGAATGTCTGTCCCTGAATATTCATTGTGCTTCCTTTTTTTTATCTGCAACTTTTGCTTCTTGTGAATGAACATTTGTAAGATGGTTTAACATATTAGTCGTTGTAAAAGTTTTTGATGATTTGATTTTGATGTGATGGATTGACATAACTTGCAAGCAGCTGTATTTTTATTCTTGGGATTAACATCAAAATACTTCCAGCAGAAACTGGTTGCCATAATGGTTGAAGATTGTTGGCAATATTTAGTTAATTTTTTATGTATTTAAATTACATATGTCTGATTTATCTCAATAAAATATACTCTATCTAAACCAGAAAAATAAAAATATATATGTAATCGTAGCAAGAGTTTGAAAATAAAGAATGCTTTATTTTCAGTTCGCATATCGTCGCAATTTACATGAAAACTAAAAGATGAAGTAATAATTTTCCTTGACAGTGATTTGAAGTAAAAAATAACAATGTTAATTCGATAGGAAGAGAAAGGAAAATTTTCCATATCCTTTGCCTCAAATTCAGTGCAGTTATAAAAGTGTACATGTTAACAGCACGCTATGCCTGTTATTTGATAATATGGTGTAGACGATGCAGGTCTCTTCGATAAATTTTCACTGGCAAGCAATAAAGGGAGTTAACTTGTCTTCGTTTACAATATAATTTTATTAATATTAGTATTATTTATGACAACAAAATTTGCTGATAAATCGGCATTAGAAAACCGATTAATTGGGAATCAGCTAATGTGCTAATATACCAGGTTAAAGGTTTTCAAGAGTGATAACTAATAAATTTAATGAGGTTATTAAGAGTGCTCAATAAAAGAGCAAGATATATTTTTATTGATATAGACAAATTTGCATGGTTGCAACACTAGACATGCTAATGTTACAAACAAATGGTTGGTTAAAAGCAGAAGTCTTCATCAGGCGACTTAATAAATGGTTGCTTTCTACAGAAGAAACCAGTCCTCATTTATAAATATAAGTTTAAAAATAATAGTAAGACATAGATTAACTGAGTTAAGTAAAAGTTTTAAAAAATACAGAAAAACAAAAACTTTGGACTAATTTAAAAAGGGCATTTATGCATAATATGGACCATGCTAACAAAAAATATTTAGAAACACATTCTTAAAATATGGAGGGGGGAAACGCTTTCTTTAAACTATTCCATACTTTCACCTAACAATTTGATAAACAAAAGTTACCATAAAAATTGAATTGAACGTGAAAATGGTAAAAAAAAAGAAAATAAATAAAAAAAAAATTTTTAAATTAAAAAAAATAGCACGGTCCTTATTTTGCATAAGTGCTTTAAAAAGAAACTCAAGTCCAAGTTTCAATCCTGCTTCAGATTTTGACTCCCCACTTTTGCTGGGGAAGGAACATTTACAAGACTGCCAAGAGCTTTGATAATTAGTGTAAAACTGGTTTTCTTTATGATTACTGTTCTCATTTCACTTCCGGCTACCCCCTCCAGGTTAAGAATGTTTTTTTTTTTGTTTTTTTTCTAAATAATAATGTTATTCTTTAGAAGAGGTTTTCTTAACATCTTTTACCTATTCTGCACTTTCATCTAAAAATTTAATAAGCAAAAATACTATAAAAATAAATTAAAAACAAAAGAGCAACCGGAAGTGAAGTGGAAACAATAATCGTAAAGATAACTGTAAAACCTTTTGATAGATTATACCTAAAAGACCAAACAAATTCCATATTTTTCTTAGACTGTAACTGGCAACAAAACTTAAATAATCCCCACTAAAAAATTTCTTTAGAGTAATTTGACTGGAGTGAAAAAAAAATGTAAAAATTTACTTAATCACTTAGGGTAGTACCACAAACATAAATTTGAAACTTATATATCTTAAGTTGATAGATTTCCTAAGAAATATTCAATATATTTTACTTTCTATACATCTTAACATGTTCTACCAAGTGTCACAATAAATTGTATCATATTTTGCGATGGTAAAAAATAGTTTCCATAAAAAGCTTTTAAATACTTCATTTTTAAATGAAAGGAATGTTTGGGGAAAACAAATAAAACTTCATTAATAGAATTAGACTTAAATTGTTTAGTACTAGTAGGATATTGAATTCTTAAAAAACGTATTTTGTGCTACATAAATCAGTTCTCTACAGATAAAAATCATACACAAAGGGTCATGTAGTGTAAGTTTAACAATCACACTGGAACAAAAAATTTTAATGTATCATACACCTTCGTATGGCCGAGTAAAATTTGTATGTAATGCTTTAAATTGTTTCAAGGGAATATTTTGCTTTCATTTGTAGACTCCTTGTTAAAACAAAAACAGTAACAGAGAAACAATGTTTGTAAAATATTCAATGTTTATTTGTCATAATACTTAATTCTGATTGGTCAATTCTATCAAAATACTCAATCCCAATTGGTTAATCTTAAAATATTGCTAGTGTTGGCTACCTAAGTGAGAACCCAAGTACAGCTGCTAGTGATAGATTTGCCAAACCGGAATTTAAATTAAGGCTAGTTAATTGAAAAGAGGGAATGATTTTCAAAAATATCGGAAAAAAAGGCGACCCCTCCCTGTGGAAATGTGCCCAGTTGAGGGTAAACGAATTAATGTTTTTAGCCAATTTTTCGATATTTGTCATCTGAAGGGTCGAGCTTCATACGATACTGATCTCATGAAAATCTATCACCTCTGTCGAAAGTTTTAAGTAGACATACAAACATACATACATTTAAACAGACAGGGAGATATATATTATAGATGTAGGATCGACAGTATAATGATTACAGATACAGATTGTGGATGGCATATTAGGTTAGAGTTCTATCACACACTAGTGTATCAGTTTTACTAATACCATTGAGCCCTCCAGCTATAGGTTAAACAGTAAATTAGACTTAAGCTTGTGCAACTAGTCTAGAAGTAAAACTCCAAAATGCTTAAAATTTCCAATCATCCTGGACATCTCCTTGCCACTGGGCTCCATCAATGTCAGTTTTAGAAAGGTATAGTAAACACTGTGCAACCCTTGCTTAACAGGCACCCCCAAAAAGGCTATCTATTATCTTTAGAGATTGAAAAAAGGCTGTGCATGTATGTATATAATGCAGATAAAATACATAGAACAATAAAATATTGCAGTTTAAAGAGCAACTTGAAGTTAATTAGGCTATGGCTTCCAAATCTTAATTAGATGTAATGAGAATAAAAATAAATAACCTACTCAAGTGAGATACCTCCAGGTTTATTGAGTGCTAATCATATATTTCCCCATTTGATTCAAGAAACCCATATGTAGAAACAAAGAAATTCCTATGAAAATATGAATTAGTAATTGAATTACCGTTTTAACTTTGGCTTTCGAAATTCCTTTTAAAATCAAACGAAAAACTAGAAAACCACTTTGAGAACGAAAATAGGAAATCATCTTTTAAAAGAACTGATTTTGGCAAGACATGACAAACATTAAAAATCCTTTATTTTATTGAGGATTCAAAAATTATCAGAAAAATATGGTAAAAGATTAAACTAATGATTAAAAAAAAAAAATAGATATTAGCAACAACAACTGTACATAGATCTACATTATCTTTTACTGAAGAGCAACTACTAATGAAGGTTAAACGCAACTTGAGGATAAGAGTTAATGAGCTGGATGGATGGTTGGCTGAATTATGAACAATATTAGGAGAGGATCGAAAACAATAGAATGCATAAAATTTTATCTTATGAGGACAGTTTATGGTTGTTTTATTTGGTCATTTTGTTTTACAGCATATCAACATTTTTCAGGTTATTTAATGCCGAATCCAGTAATTTGTGAAAAATATTTTATGCTTCAAACTATTTATATCTTCACGTATTTATGGGGTTTCATTGTTTTTGCTGAGAAAAAATTGTTTTTTTGTGTTTGTCTTTGCAGGATATGATTTCAGTTTTGCAAAAGAAAAGGAAAAAAAAAAAAAAAAAAATGGGGGGGGGTCCATTTAATTCAGGACGCCAATATCTTCCGACAGCCTGATCTGGTAACATCAAAGACAAATTAATGACAAGTATTTGTTGACATTGTTGAAGACAGCCATTTTGTAGTCTAGAGGGAAATAGTGCTGTGGCAATATGTTCCATAGACAGAAAGCCTTGGAAAGAAATCATGCTCATTGATATTCCATATGATACGAGGAACATAGGTGGAAAAGGGAAAGTTCTTGCTGTGAAGGTCTTGTTACAGATGGGACATTATCAGATGAAAGAATGACAAAGTTTATCCATACAAAATTATTATGTTTTGACAACGTTATTAAAATGACACAAGATAAATTAGTAGAATACAAAAGTTCAGAGTTTTTAAATGTTTTATAAGCGAAAGAAGGTATTTTGCCTGTAAGCAAAAATGGAATATACATGTTCGATTTGGCTGTTGCTGCATAACTTTAATGGTCTGTAAATGTGGTATAGGCAGGTATATTAACATTCCTGCTTTGTTAGTGAGGTAGTGTTTGGATAGCAGTGCTTATGCTGATGCTGTGCTTAATAGTTTCCCATTACATTGTAACACTATTTCATATCCTGGGCGACTTTATGTTGGTTACTAGTGGGTCAGTGTTTGATACTTCATCAACAAGTTCCATACGATAGGATATTTTTTTTTCTGAAGATAACTAAAAAGTAAATTTTCAGCAATAATTTGGAGTGACAACTGCAAGCCCAAATCTCGACCAGTAAAGAATTTAAAAACAAGTATCATTTCGATAGCAAAAGAATCATGAACACATGTGAGTGGAAAGACCAAAGAACTGATAAAAGAGTATCTTTGTTAAGAAAAAGAAAAAAAATGGAGGAGTTTTGGACAAGAGAGGAAAAGGAGTTTGAGAAAGAGAGAGAGACAGACAGACAGAAGGATTTCGGAAGAAAGAAGAAAAGAAGAGAAAGAGAATAGAGGAGGAAATGCTAATTAGGGAGAGATGGTGGTGGGGGGCAGAATTAGGGTTTTCATGAAAGCCATTTGTTTTAGAAAAAAATGGAGAGTCGCTTGCTGGCCTCAAAGAGAGTGCATGTCAACTTTTGGGCTGGCACCCCAAAAACTGGATCCCTCCCCAAAAGAGCAAAGTGGAAAGAAAGACCTTTCCCTCGTGACTGGCTGAGTAGACAGATAACCATAAGGCCTGTTTGGAACCTTGCAATGAAAACTGGATTTGAAGTTGAAATCCTACATCTGAAAAATTAGTTTGTTTTTAAATTCGAGAGAAAAACTCGAATTGAACTTTTCTTTGCACGACAGTATATGAAATTATTTTATACAATAATTATTTTTGTTTATAAGAAAATGATCTCCAAGGTTTTCATTAATTAATTATTGTTGTGCTTTAAGATTAACACAGTTGATTTCAGATCTACTCTGAACCTGACGTCAAGCTACAGCTAGAGAGGCAGCCTGCCAGACATTCACCAGAGCGCCTACATGGGAAAAATTCAACTGCAACACCTGACAATGAATGACCAGCCAACATGTTAAAAGGTATTGCTACACAGACTTAGGATCGTGCACACTCAGTTTCTTGATACCTATTCCTAAAAAGCTCCATTTTTTCTTCCAAGTTTTTTCAGGATGTTCACACGTGTAAAAAAAAAAAAAAAAAAATCAGGGAGGATGTTCAGTTGATTGTTAATCTATCAATTCACCTGTCTTATTTAAATTTCCCCCTCTGTTGTTTCTTAAAGAATACTGCTTTACATTGCAACAAAGTTATATTGAAATGCTGTTTATATTTATTAAAAATTTTAAAACGTATTAAAGCTTTAAAAATCTACTATTATATAAAAGTCACTTTTTGTGTGTGTGTGTGTGTGTGAGTTTTTTCCTTATAAGTTCCGAAACGGCTGAACCTATCTTTGGCAAATTTCACACAAAGGAAATTTATATGTCTGGCAGTGTTCTTAGATATATTTTGTACAGACATTCATTTGAGAAGTATTGAAAATCTAAAAAAAAATCCCATCTTAAAACTAGTCTTTCTTCTTTTCATAAAAGAAGAATTTTTACAGGGTAATATTTTATGTTACACCGGCCAAGGTTACACCGGCGTAATGTAAAATATTTCCCTGTAAAAATCCTTTTTTTATCTATAATAGAAGAAAGACTAGTTTTAAAGATCGTAAATCCAAATATCAGCAGACGTGATATTGTAAATAAACCCGCACAGAATTTGATGAACGACATTATCATTATTATTTTGTGTGTGTGTCTGTGTGTGTGTGTGTGTGTGTGTGAATTAGTCCACCGAGCAAATTATTCCTCGTAATATATAATTAATAGGGGATTGATTCTATAATAATGCATACGCAATCTGCATAAATTAAAATACCATTTATTGTACGATTGGGCAATACTGAGTAGCCCTGCTAGTCATAAAATAAATTATATTTTGGTCTCACACACCACATCTAATAACCATGTTTGTTTATATCTATAGAATTGAAATAAAATACAGAAACTCGTTTCAAATTTAATTTAAAGTCAAAGTTTTAGCAGCTGTTGACAAAATTCACAGGAAAAACAATAATAAGTTGGCAAAACCACGGCGCGAGTTGATTGTGTGAAGAAAATTTCTGTGTAGGCATTAAAAATGTTTATTTGTTAAATATTACATGCAGAGTTAAAATCTATTGAGAAATACACATCTTGTATGGAGAAATTAAATATGTAAACATAAGGTAATAAACAACAATATTGGCCTTCGGGCCAAGATCACAATGTAGTATCTGTTTTGATGCTGCATTTCACCTTTTCTGTCCTCGGTCAGTGGAGAAATCCTTTATGACCGAGGCAATTTTTATTTTTGTTCCTATCTAGAGTGACCCTTTTTGGGAGATGGATTTTCCTCACATTAAAAACTGACCTTGTGTCTAACTTTCACAGAACGAAGATGTCATATTCCAAAAGTTACGTAAATTGATCTAATAGTTTTTGTTTTTTTTTTTATTTTAAGAAAAATCAAATTTTATGAGGAAGCGAGGAGGAAGCCGAGAACAGCCATATTGATGTAAATTTTGTCAAAATTCAAGGGCCATAATTTAATTCGACTACGGAGATGTTTTTTTGTATTCAAAATAAAACTTTAATTGCTAAAAATTGTAAAATTTGATTTTCTTAAGAAAAAAGAAAAAAAACTTGATCAATTGACGTGATTTTTCAAATATGACATCTTCGTTCCGTGAGAGTCCGTACCTGAAAACATTTTCTGTATTTTTGATTTTTTATCAAGTTGAAAGTGAACCTGTACAATGCATCCCACCCACCCCCTTGTATTTTTTCTTTTCGTATTTTCCATTTTTCAGAGGATTATTATCGATTAGACATTGTCACACTAATTTACCAGATTATGATAAAAAAAAACTTCAATATTTTTAGGATGTTCACTTTCTAATACAATGTTCAAGTAAATCAATCCCATATTGGAACCACTTGACAAGAACACGCACCCTCCTCTAAGCTCTTATATAAAGGATTTTCATTTATCAATCTATTAAGACCTTTATTATCCAATGTATTCCGTATGGTTTTCACTGGTCGCCATGCTTGTTTTTCGCACATGCACATTCAATTTTTGCACACGCGAAAACAAACGTGGGGATCAGTGACAACAAGAACAGAATCTATTGGATAATACAGAAGTAGTGTAAACAATGCAAGTAAAAAGCCTCTCAACAGTTAATAATAGAAAGATAAAAATACAGAATCGAATTTTTAAAGTCTAGACTGAGATTAATTAATATATGCAATAATTTAACGTTTCTTTTTAATATTTTTTGAAGATTTTAATTTAAGCTAAGCTTTTTATCTCAGAATTAAAACGAAATGACGTTATTCGATTTAATGAACAGTTAATTTTATAATGTTCCTATTACTTGCCTTCCCACGAGGGCAGAGTTAGACACAAGGTCGGTTTTTAATGTGGGGAAAATCCAACTTCCCAAAAAGAGGCACTTTGGATAGGAACAAAAAATTAAAACTGTCTCAGTCTAGAAGGACGTCTCCCCAACTGACCGAGGACAGAAAAAAAATGAAGTGTAGTAAGAGAACAGATATTGCACTTTGTTCTTAGCCAAAAGGCCAAGGAATACATTAGTTAATTTTATGTCTGGGCTTTAGAAGGTAAATCTGCAGTTTACGAATCGTGTTGAAATAACATTATTATTTAGAAAACCATTCTTAACATTAGAAATGAGGTCTTGTTAACTATTCTGGCCTTCTTCACATAATAATTTTATAAACCAAAGATATCATAAAAATTGTATTTAACTTGAAAATTATATCTAAAAAAAATAGTACGTCTGTAAACTACATAAGTAAAATAGTAAAAATAATAGAATAATAATTACTAAGTAATACTTAAGTTATACTTAACTATTCTTTCATTTTACTAGTTATTTTAAAGACGGGGGTAGTTAAGGATTGTTGAAGTTAAACGATCAATCTCAACTACCCTCGCCCTTTTAGCAATAAACATTCTACAATTATACAAAAAAAAAATAACTAATAATCAAAAGCTAATTAAAAATTCAAACCTATCCATAAAGAAAGGTAAACTTATTATTTCGATCAACGGAAAAATAAATACAACGCACTTAGTGGTGCGCTGGTGCGGTGCGCGTGCGGTAGGTACTGGTGGGTGCGGTGCGCGGTGCGTGCGGTTAAAAAAGCGAAGTAATTTAAGTTATTTTAATTTTACGTTGCGGTATCAATTTTACGGCTGAAAACTTTTATACCTATAAAACTATTTTATTTATTGATAAAATAGTTTTATAATCGAAGCAAACATTTTTCCTAGGAATTAGTTAATTACGAACTAAAAAAAAAAAAGTTCCATTTTTAAATTATAAAATAAACCTTACAAGATTTAATCAACATTGTTTTATAAGAGATAAATTTAAATGTGAAATAATAAAAATATAAATACAATGATTAAAGGATACTTATGAAGAATACAGATCGTGCTGAAATAATGTTTGGAACCCCATTCCTAACGTGAGTAGAGGAGGAGCTGTTTTTTTTTTTTTTTTTTTTTTGGTAAATTTTTACTTGCTTCTAACTTAATCACTTTTGAAATGGCGACTTTTACTGATTTTCGGGTGTGCTGAAAACGAATATCGCATTTAAATTTTCCACAAATAAGTAGCCAAAAATATGCGCGCTTGTACGTACAACCACCACCACTTATAACATAAGGAATTAGATTGCTTAATATCCGGAAAAGTACTTGTTTGCGGAAAAATTTAAATGCGATATTGAATATCGCATGTAAATTTTTCGGATATTCGTTTAAGAATACCCGAAAACCGATATAATTCGTCATTTTAAAAGGTGATTGTTACGGTAGAAAGCAAGTAAAATTTATCTTTTTTTGACCATTCCGTACTGTCACCTAACAATTTAATAAACAAAAGATACCGTAAAATTTGAATTTAATTTGGAAATCCTATTTAAAACATACCACGGCCAGTATTCTTCATAAGTAATACTAAAGTTATACTTAACTAATAAGTAATACTTGTTTATTTCCGGTGAAGTAGTTATTGGCGAACCTGAACGACAATCACCCCCCCCCCATATATTAGTGTCCAATCAATAATAATCCACTGAAAAAATTGCAAAGAACCGAAAGCCGTTCTTAACATGGGGGAAGTTGGGGTGTTTATTCCGAAAGCCGTTCTTGGGGGGGGGGGCGATTCTCGTTCAGATCCGCCTAGTTATTTTATTCCAAACTTTGAACAAACGTAAACGAACGATCTGTTTTGTTGTTGTTTTTTTTCGCTAATTCTATCAAAATTATGCTAACATTAATTATACTTTAAAAAATACACAATAACAAAAGATTCATTAAAAGCGTATCAAAAAGGAAAAAGATATCGTTTTTTTCATTTGTTTTTGTTGGGTTTTTTTTTTTTTTTTCGAACGACGAAAAAATAAATGCAACGCATTTACCAGGTGCGCTTTTTTTTTTTTTTTTTAAAGAAAAAGACGAAATTTTTATTTATTTGACGTTACGATAATAATATACCTAAAACTATTCCAGTTACTGATAAAAAATAAACGTTAAAATTAAATAAACACTATTTTTTTTTTCATATATATAATTAGGAATTAGATTATTTTTAAAAGTCGAAAGTGAAAATAAAACACATGTCAATACGATATCATTTGCTTTGTGTTGATAATAAAAAAACGAATCGCTATTCTGGTTAAATTGTTATCAAAGCTGAATTCGGAATAAATTATCTCAAATAAAGAATCATTAAATATTATTAATAAATATTTAAAAAAAAAAAAATTAAAAAAAAAAGGTGTGTGTGTGTGCATATATTTGTATTAATCAAAAACATCGAAAATGATGTAGATGACAAGTGGGAGTGGAGTTCGGGTTGTGTATGTTTTTAGCGTTAAAAATCTTGTTTTAATAAAACTTTGATACGATTATTAATTTTTTACATCGCAATTGAAGATGCAATACGAGAGTAAACATATTTGAAGTGATTTTATTTAATGTACATTTTTTTCTTCTTCAGAGAACTTGATATTTTATTTTTCTAACTTCATATATATATATGTGTGTGTGTGTGTGGAGAGAGAAGGGGTAACATATGCATCTATGTTACCGCGCTAAAATAATG
Organism: Euprymna scolopes; assembly: GCF_053919585.1. Taxonomy (NCBI): domain Eukaryota; kingdom Metazoa; phylum Mollusca; class Cephalopoda; order Sepiida; family Sepiolidae; genus Euprymna; species Euprymna scolopes. The sequence continues at coordinate 64,015,807 of NC_136492.1, forward strand.
ACATTATTTAGAAAGCCATTCTTAACATGGGGAGAGGAGGAGTTTGAGTTAAAAACTATTCTGTACTTCGACTTAACGATTTAATAAACAAAAAATATTATAAAAAATTGAACTTAACTTGAAAATACTATTAAAAAAAAATAGCGCGCTAACATAGATGCAAAAAGCACCAATTCTGTGCGTGTATATATATATATATATATATATATATATATATATACACGTTTATAGAAGCAAAAAGGGCTCTTAAATAACTTGCACGTTAACCCTTAAATAACGTAAAATTAAAACTTGGTAAATAAATAAATAATAAACGCAAAATGACTAAGTTCTCTTTAAAAGAAGAAGAAGAAAAAGAATCGATATAAGTTAAACGTTTACTTTATTATTACGTATTAAAATACAAATCGAATAATAGGCATACAATGAAAAAGAGAATTTGGGACGCTAAAAACGTATACAACGAAGATGGATTTAAAAAAAAAAAAGAAGAAAAGAAATCTTGTTCAAGTACTTGTTTTGTATGCATATACACATATGTAGGTATATTTGTCTATCATATCGTTCGAAAAGTGTAAACTGAAATAAAAAGAAATAAAATCTAGTTAGTACCTACCTTCATTGCCTTTGTTTGTAACACTCAAAGCCGTCGAAGATTTCTCGGAGTCGGAGTCCGACATTGAAGAAGAGGAAGAGCCTGATCAACTCACAACATGGCAAAGAAGAAAGAAAAGATACATTAAAAAAAAAAAAGCGGCAGTTTCTTTCTTTTCTTCCTTATCACACGTTTCACGTTTTTTTTTTTTCTAGCAAAGAAAACCCTTGTTAACTCAACTATCGAAAATGCTGAGGTACATCAAAAATAAACCTTGAATACAAGCGGCGTCCATTCAGACAAGAGTTTCTTTCTGTATGTCCAAAAAATAAAACTAATAAATTTTTAGGGGGAGGCAAACATGAATTGCATAACGTGAGTCGCGTTGTAAACTATGGAAGCACAATGGGGAAGTTATTACAAAAGTATTATCAAATAAAACCAACTCGTTTAAACTTTGGCGACTTTTAGTGAAGTTAGAAACAAAAACATATTACGAAAACATGTTAGAACGTTTCCGATTGCATATCTTTCGTAATTTTTCATTTTATTGATTCCATGATTTGATTTGATTTTTTTTATCATTCGCACCAGGTTTACATTGGCTGAAAACACCTATTTAAATATTTTAATCAATATTTTATATAAAACAGTGCCGTCACCATTTTCTGTATAACCGTGCCTGTTTTTGTGTGGGGTAAACTCCAAACTCTAATTCACTGATCACTGTGAATTTTGGAACAACAGTTCCAAACAGTTAGGGTAGGTAGTGTGGGTTGTATTTAGTTTAATTTAGATTTAGGCTCAGAAAGCCAAGAAAAATTTAAATATCTCCGATTGTGATGAAACTTTAACGATGGGTATTAGACATTAATTAATAAATATTCTCAAAATGTCACTTCTTTTGAAACATTTTAAAGGATTTTAGGAAGTATGCTGTTGCCACATCCGGACAGGAGCTGCTAGAAACATCCTATCCTGCCTTGACAGAGTTCAAAATGCAGAGAGTGATCCGCACTATTTTTTAAATCGTATTTCCACGTTTAATTAAAGTTTTATGATATTTTTTTTATTCAATTGTAAGGTTAAAGTACAGAATAGGTACAAAACACCCTCCCCTCCCCATGTTAAGAATGGCTTTTTAAATAATAACGTTATTATTTCAGCACGGATCACTCTCTTCATGAGTACCCAAAATAGACTTTGTAGCTTAATAGTAAGTGATGCCTTTTTCTCTTTCCTGCAACCTCTTTCCCACAGAAGAGATGTTGCGAGCCTGTCTCTGTCCTATCGTTATTTTCATGGAAAGTGCTCGTCTGAGCTCCAAACTATGGCCCCCCTTGCCAAACTGTCACAAAAAACACTTGTCTAACTGAAACCACTATCAATAATTTCCCATACTCTTTATCTGTATCTAAACCTAAATGTGGATTCCATGATCGAAGCTTCTTTCTTAGAACTGTACGCCTGCGGAACTCTGTCCTGTTTGTCTGCTTTCCAGCTGACTACAATATGATCGTCTTGAAGTCTAGTGTAAACTGTCAGATATTATCTCACCTCGGTTTTGCCCTTGGCAGAATTGAAAGAAAGCAAACAGAAATCACAACAGGATCACCTTTAAACTTCAATGTAAATTTTATGAAAATAAAAAGATCCAAATTGCAAAAGATGTGCCATCTTTAGCTTTCTGCCGAAACAGAGCTTGTAACACCCGTAAGGATAGTAGTTCATGATTTATCTTTGCGTTTGCAGGATTCAAGACTCCACGCTGTTCAAAAAATAGTTGCAAGAAGTCGATGAGTTAAGTGATGCCTTCCAATGATGAATGCTGCGAATCCAGTAGTCATCATGGAGTTCATTGTAAATAACCGTTCAAATGGTGGACAAAGGCCAGGTCAAAATGTACACTTTAAATTCGTCTCGGAGATGCATTATACAAATAATAAAGAAAGTCAATCAATCATAAAACACAACAGTGTGCAAAGAATACAATATTTCACCCAACGTAAGAGCATTGGTGTTTGCAAATGATAACATTTCGCGCCACATTAGGGCATTAATGCATCTCAATGAGACAAAGGAGTTTTGAAGCTACATGCCTCGAGTGAGTTTTCTTACATCTATTCGACCTGTTGTCTTTGTGAAAACTAAGGCGACCTGAAACATAAAAATAGCGCCAAAAATACGACTCAGCAGTTAGTAACAACAATCAATCTGATAGGTCCAAACAAAATCGTGGGCGGTCAAACCGACCAATGAGGATCCTGCTTATTTCTGCAGAATTTCTTACACACTGCCAAGGAAAGGAAGAAAAAGTAATGGAAAAAATCATTACTTTTTTTTAATATAAGATAAATATATACTTAAAAAAACTGTCAATAAGTGACAGGTAAGAAATTTATCCTAAGGCATGTTAACATTAATACAAGTGATAATCAGTAATGAATTCAATGTGCGTCTGTCTGTTGCCGAATTCAAAATTTATAACCAGTAATTTTAGTTTATCTAGATGAGTTATAAATAATAAAAGGAAGGTGACTTTAATCTAAGTTGATGACCCCGATAATGGAACACAAGAATTTTGACATTTTGTCCATACAACTCGGAAAAACCCACTCACGTATGGTGTCCCGCTGGTCAACCCCAACGCAACTGAAATGGCACCAAACATCACATGAGTCGCAACACACCATAGGTGTTGTTCCATCATTGGCAATCGAACATGTAGGGCAGAAGAAGTGGCCTCCTTTTTCCATAAATTCTGCTACTGTAGATTCAGAATCATGTTTTACCTCTAGGGAATAAATATTTTTTAATGAATGAACTTGTACACGCCTGTCCTTCAAAACCAAAGCCGAGCAAACCTTATGGTCATTACCGACCAATAATTTAAGTACTTTGCTCAAACCCCAGAAGAGTCGGGACTTATTTAGTGATTTGATAAGAACAATTTCACCCTCTGACACCTTCGGGGAGGCCATCATCTATGATGTTGGGGTCTACTTCTCTGTATTAAAGAAAGGACTTATCCATCTCATTCAATTCTAGCTTAACATGTCTGAGAAGAATTTTGAGGTCTTTAATTGGAAAAAATTGCACTGGCCAAGGAATAATATCCTCAAAAATTTGGTTCATAATCAAAGATGAATTTTCCCTTCAAACGAGCCAAAGCCTGCTCGTAATTTTCAGGTTTTATATCCAAATTGGATACGAGATCGAAGGCCATTCCCACCAATTTAGATTTAAATAAAAGAAGCTTATCTGCATCACTTAAATTAGATATACAGAATTAAAACTTTCGAAGGAAGCTACGAAATTCAGATTTATTTGAAGATGGCTCCCCGCTGAATTGTGGACACTCTAACTCCATCTTCATAGGAACAATAGCATTAGAATTTCCCGAGTCGGGTCCTAAACTTGCCAATTCCCTTCTAATCTCTACCATAAACTGTGCCGAATCTCGAGAAATATTCAATATCTCTTCCTGCGAGGATTTCAAAACTAATTGGTCGAAAAGATCGTCCAACTCGGAAATCCATTTATATATATCCAAAGAAAAATTCCTGGCAGATTCCCCATCTAGTTTCTTGCTCAACCAAGCCAAAGTTGTCGTTATTCTATTCGTGAAAACAAATTCGAATTAGTCATAATGCTTCGATACTAATCAGTAACCCAATTAACTAAAGGATCAAACAAAATGGTAGTTCCCCACATGGGGATAAAAAAAGGCGCAAAACCACGAGTTATAAATCTCATATAACGTTAAATTATTATCATCAAGAAAAAAGGGAGAAATTGGGAACTCAACTCAATGACTGAGAAATATTTATTAGAATCAACGATATAATTTTAATGGTGCAAAGGAGACAATCGCTAAGCTGGATTACTAATTTCGACCGTGTGGAGGACAATTTAAAACTATTATCCAACACAATATTTAAGCAACAGACAAACAACATTAATAAAAAAAAATTGCAATTAATAATTTTTTTAATATATATACTCCTAATCATGGAATATCAAATATTATCTTCATTTGCTGAATAAAGAAAAAAATAATGTTTTTTCTTTTTTTCAAGTTATAAATTAATAATGGACGCTTCTTTTGTTTTTTGAATTACACTTTAATAAGATGGCAACTTTTTTTTTTAATTTAAATAAGATGGACAATAGTTATTTATTTCAGTTACAATTTAATAAGGTGGACATGGTTATTTTATTTTATTTTGTTTTTTCAGTTACAATTTAAATAAGATAGATATTATTTATTTTACAAAATTACAACAAATCTAAGAACGCTTCAATATTAAAAATATTCGACAAACTGACAAAAGAAAACATAGACATTTAAATTGTAAGTAAACAATATACGAAATTACCCACGATTACAAATTAACGAATCTCTTGCAAAAAAAAAAAAAACAAAAAAAAAAAACGAAGAAAACGGGGGGGGGGATAAATTTTGCAAAAAACTGGTGCGAGATATTATCTCATCTCCGTTTTTTTAGTTAAAACTAAAAAAACTAACAAAAATATTGTTAGAAACTCGTTATGTTACCGTAACATAGATTATTGACATATATTCGGTGGGTTTTAACAGTATTCTGTGTATTTTTTTAGTTTTAACTTGTTTTCCCAAACTTACTGTGTTTACCAGAGAGTGCCCCGTCATTTGGAATTTTCAAATACATCGGTAAACATTGTATGTTTTTCGAGCTGATAAACATGTTATATTAAATAAAAACACTAAAAACATTATCCAGTTAGGTAGAAAAGTAACTTATCTTGCCTTCCATAACATTTATTTGTTATATATTTGTTTTTTGACAACTTTTTCGGATCTATGTGTACAGTAATACAAACCCCAAAAAAACATATCTCTCAAAAGAAGAAAGGAATAGAATGTTCTCGAAGTGTTTTATTTTCAGATGACAGCCTGCAAAACAAGGCGAATATAATTTAAAGAAAACAAAAGATGATTGTCTTTTCGTAGATACGAACTTTGAAACATTTGGACTTCTACACATTTGAAGATTTTTCTTCGTATCGGGCTGACACAAACAGACTTTGAACGAACGAACTCCAAAAAGATAATTTTATTTGATGTTTCTATCGTTTTCAACCCCCACCTTTTTTTTTTTTTTTTTTTTTTAAGTAAGCTTGTCTAATTTATTCCTCTGTATATTTCTTGTATGATTTATTTAAACTTTACTTTTTTTATGAGTGTACCTATTTACTATGCCTCCCCACGGGACAGAGTTAGACACCAGGGTCGTTTTTTAACGTGGAGAAAAGGTACAAAAATAAAAATTGTCTCAGTCGTGAAGGATTTCTCCTCCACCGAAAGAGAACAAGAAATAAAAGTGCAGCATCTGAAGAACAGATGGTATTTATTTGCTCCCCCACCGAGCAAAGTAGGCACAAGGCCGATTTTTAATGTGAGGAGTGAAGGGAGGGGGAAGGGAAAAAGGGGACCAGCTCCCGAGAGGTGGGAAATGGGAGCTGGTTAATGGTCAGGCATGTGGGGTTGCCCCCACATCTGGTCTTTGCTCGTCATAGCTAGTCATAGCTTGCAGCATCTGCCGGAGCAGATACTACACTTTGATCTTGACCAAAAGGCCAAATGAGTGTATAAGGGAAAAGAAGTTTAAGTGAAACTAAATCTCTTTGCCCCAAACAAAACTTTTTATATATATATATATATATATATATATATATATATATATATATATATATATATATATATATATATATATATTTAAAAGAGTGTAGCCATCAAAAATTGTGGGTTTTTTTAAAGGTTTTCATCATATTTTTATTTAAAAATATTTTTATAACGCGTTTCGAGCTTAGGGTGTGCTCTCTTCAGATATTTTCGTAAAAAGTTTTTCTTTAAAATGGGAGTTTGTAGATATGCCTCCGCTGATATTAAATATGTTTTTCATAGTGGTGCGATGCGTGTGTTCAGTTTTTAGACATTCTGTCTCCAACTGTAAGTTGTTCACTGTGACCGGTCAAAGTTAGTTTCAAAGAGTGTTTTTTAGTCCATATGGTGAAGGTTTTTATGGCTTCTTTAGGGTTCTTTTTAAAGACTTTCTTTCCCCATGTATAGCATACACTCACACACAATCACATACGCATACATATATATTCATGTACATGTACACATGCACACGCACACGTACGCAGGCACACACACATACACACACGTACATACATAGAAATATATGTAGGAGCATACATATATACACATATACATACCCAAAGTTTAACCCCGCCTTAAACATCTCTCCATAATTATACACATAAATAGGCAAAACACAAAATACACTTACACGCATGCATGCTTGGGTAGGTGTGCACCCTCACACACGAAACAACAAAAAAGCACAATAAGGCACACGCACACTTTCGCGGGTGCGCGCGCCCATACCCAGTACAGTACCATTTCTCTTAACTAAACAAACAACTAGAAATTAAACGTATGTATGTGTATGTGCGCGCGTGTGTGCGTGTGTATATGTGTGTGTGCGTGGGTGTACACATATGATTGTGTATGCGTGTGTGTATAATTATATATCATCTGTTATCTATGCTACATCTTGTTTGTATGTATACGTGCACTTATGTTTGGGTGACCGAATCCATGTATGCATATGTGCATGGATTGGAAAGGAAACTTCAACCAATATATACATAAGGTGGGATGTATGAATATGTATGTGTGTGTGTGATTGTGAGTGCATGTGCCCATATATATATATATATGGGTGGATGAGTGTATACACATCCGTATGTATGTGTGTGTATGTATATATATATACATATGTATGCACATGTATGAGTGAGTAAATGTGTTCGTGTGAATATGGATATACGCGTATGTGTGAGCCCGGCCCCTGCATATGTCTGTGTGTGTGCATGTGTGTGTGTATGTGTATGTGCCTACATAGTATGTGGATGTTTGTGAGTGTATGTGCACATACATATATGTGTGTACATATATGTGTGTATGTACGTGTATGTGTGTGTATATATATCTTCTACCTATTCTCCATCTTACTTGTGTGTGTGGGTGCGTGTACGTATGTCTGAATGATTAAGCGCATATATACATGCGTGTTTTGGTTGGGGAAAAAAAAAAAAGTGTATATATATATATATATATATATATATATAAAATAAAAAATAAAAAAATAAAAATAATTGTTAGCGGTGGATGTATGCGAGTACGTGTGTGGGTGTGTAGGTGGGTATGTATATGTGTATATATGTATGCTCCTACATATATTTCTATGTATGTACGTGTGTGTATGTGTGTGTGCCTGCGTACGTGTGCGTGTGCATGTGTACATGTACATGAATATATATGTATGCGTATGTGATTGTGTGTGAGTGTATGCTATACATGGGGAAAGAAAGTCTTTAAAAAGAACCCTAAAGAAGCCATAAAAACCTTCACCATATGGACTAAAAAACACTCTTTGAAACTAACTTTGACCGGTCACAGTGAACAACTTACAGTTGGAGACAGAATGTCTAAAAACTGAACACACGCATCGCACCACTATGAAAAACATATTTAATATCAGCGGAGGCATATCTACAAACTCCCATTTTAAAGAAAAACTTTTTACGAAAATATCTGAAGAGAGCACACCCTAAGCTCGAAACGCGTTATAAAAATATTTTTAAATAAAAATATGATGAAAACCTTTAAAAAAAAACCCACAATTTTTGATGGCTACACTCTTTTAAATATACATTTTTTCTCTCGTTGGAACTACACAACCATCACTTTAAATATATATATATATATATATATATATATATATATATATATATATATATATATATATATATATATATATATATATATATATATATTACTTGTACAAATGGAAATTCTTTTAACTTTCTTGAAGTTTTACATTTGGATTTTACCGTCACTGGATTTTTTATCTCCCACCAGACTATCCATTCATGTGTAATCACCTTTTTCTTTATCGTATTCCCTCTTCTTAACTTATTTTGTTTTCAAGTAAGATCTTTGACTTATTTGTTGTTTCATCAAATACTTCTGCATGCAAAATCCGATCCCGCATTTTGCTAATTCCTACCCTCTGATGAGAAGGAGGGTATTTTTTCGAAACTCCGCAGATTAAGGACTATCCATTTATCTAGTGTTTCCTTTTCAGATTAAATATGTTTTTAACTCATTTCAAAGTGTTTTTTTAACATATTTCATTAACTGTTTGCTCATATATATATATATATATATATATATATATATATATATATATATATATATATATATATATATATATATATATATATAAAAGGAATAAAACAAAATGACACCTTCTGGTTTAAAATGCACCGCATTTATTTTTCAACAAAAACAAGATGAGTCAGCAAAGGTCCGATCGATGAAAGTGCTTGCGAATCATTACGATTAGAATGTTAGATGAACGTCCTTCGTGGAATGAATAAGATTAGAAGGTAAAAGTCTTGTGTGAAAATAATGTCCTTATTTTAAGGTTGGTGTTTTAACTGACGAAGTTCGCCATATTCAAAAGTCCCGCGAGGAAAGTAATTCGTTGTTATTGATTAGAAAATGTGCGGAATGGGTGCGCGTGTGCATAACCGTGATTTTTTAGTGTCCGCGTGGCGTATGTAATTATGGTTTTGACGAGTTTGACAGCGACGATGTAATGAAAACGAAAGGTATGTTCTCGTGTGATGTCGAAGGGAAAAAGAAGGGAAGAAAGAATGTTTGATGCGTTTTTATACATTTCGGACCGGCTCCAAAACAAGATTGCTACTGTTGATCTTTTGGATTTTGGAAAAGCGTTAAAAAGGCAATCTTCTAAATTTTCTCATTGGTCGCTTGTGTCACGTGATACTGTCATCAACTACGTCCGCCAGAAATATGTTCATTTTACTTTTGTTGTTGTGAGAAAAAGTGTGTGGGCGTATTTGAAATTATGCCGTTGCTACAAGAACTTATTTTCGTGCCAAATACGCGGAGAAATTGAAATGAATAAACGTTCGTTTATTTGCGTGCGAGCGCGTGTGTGTGTGTGTGTGTGTGTGTGTGTGTGTGTGTGTGTGTGTGTGTGTGTGTGTGTGTGTGTGTGTGTGTGTGTGTGAGAGAGAGTGACTGACTGACTGCACAATTATTACCCACAGAACTTTTAAAGTTTCCGAATTTTGGAAACAAAAACAACTACTGTTATTTCATCTATCGATATATCTATATATCTATAAAAGTGAATGAGTGTGTGTGTGTGTGTGTGTGTGTGTGTGTGTGTGTGCGTGCGTGCGCGTGTACATTTCCCTACGCAATAATTCTGTCAATTTTTAGTCTACATACTCGAAATTTGATATACAGGGTACTGAGATTTGGGAAAATCGATGTGATCGGTTTTTGGCCAGAAATTTGCTGATTAAGGGGTCAAAGTTCAACGATTTGACCTTTGAAAACTCTACCAAACTCCTCCGACAATTTTTGGTCTACACACTTGAAATTCTAGATATAGGTTTTATAGGTTCTTTGGACATGGATCTAACTTAATAACTTGAGTTGAGCCCAAAACAATAAATGTTAAGGGGTCATAATAGGGGTCAAAGTTAAAAAAAATTGACCACTTTTTTTTTTTTTTTTGCTCAACATACACCTCCAAATACTCGGGCAACGCCGAACACTCGTGCTAGTATATCTATAAAAGTGAAAGCGTGTGTGTGTGTGTGTGTGTGTGTGTGTGTGTGTGTGTGTGTGTGTGTGTGTGTACATTTCCCTACGCAATAACTCTGTCAATTTCCCTACGCAATAACTCTGTCAATTTTTAGTGTACAGACTCGAAATTTGATATACAGGTACTGAGATTTTGGAAAATCTATGTGATCGATTTTCGGCCAGAAATTTGGCTATTAAGGGGTCAAAGTTCAACAAATATTCCTTTGAAAACTCTACCAAACACCTCCGACAATTTTGGGTCTAAACACTTGAAATTTTAGATATAGGTTCCTTGGGCATGCATCTAACTTAATAACTTGATTTGAGCCCAAAACAATAAATGGTAAGGGGTCATAATAGGGGTCAAATTTTAAAAAATTCACCTTTTTTTGTTGTTTTTTTTTTTTTTACTCAGCATACACACGGGCAACGCCGGGCACCCATGCTAGTATATCTATAAAAATGAACGTGTCTGTGTGTCTGTCTGTGTGTCTGTGTACATTTCCGTACGCAATAATTCTGTCAATTTTCAGTCTACACGCTCGAAATTTGATATACAGGGTACTGAGATTGGGGAAAATCTTTGTGATCGGTTTTCGGCCAGAAATTTTGCTGTTAAGGGGTCAACACGCAACAATTTGACATTTGAGAACTACCAAACTCCTCCGACAATTTTGAGTCTAAACATTTGAAATTTTAGATATAGGTTCCTTGAATATGGATCTAACTTAATAACTTGATTTGAGCCCCAAACAGTAAATGTTAAGGGGGTCATAATAGGGGTCAAAGTTTTAAAAGATTTGACCTCTGTGGTCTCTACCAAATTACTCAGACAATTTCTGGTCTAAACATTTGAAATTTTATATAAAGGGTATTCAGAGATAGGGCAAGCTCTTTAATCGGTTTGGGTCGAAAACTTTTAGTTACCAATATATAAATGTATGTATGTATGTTTGCCTAAAACTTTCTACAGAGGCGACGGATTTTTACAAGATCATTATCATTTTGAAGTTCGACCTTTCAGTCGACAAATATCGAAAATTAGCTAAAACATTAATATCTTCACCTTTAACTGGGCCCTTTTCTACAGGGGGTGGGGGGTCGCTTTTTTCGCTGATATTTTCTAAAGTAATCCTCTCCTTTTGATTGTCTAGCCTTAATTTAAAAATAATTCACTTCCAGTTTGGCGGTGGTCATAAGAGCAAAGATGTCAGGTTTCTTTCCCGTTCTTTTCCTCCTTTGCGGTACGGGTTCGAGCCTGCCTTCCTACTACCACTTTTTTTTTTGTCTTTTGCTCAACTTTCACATTCAAACATCGAAATGCTAGTCTATCTATATATCTATAAAAGTGAACGTGTCTGTGTGTCTGTCTGTGTGTCTCTCTGTGTGTCTCTCTGTCTGTGTACATTTCCCTACACAATAACTCTGTCAATTTTTAGTCTAAAGACTCGGAATTTCATATACAGGGTACAGAGATTTGGGAAAATCTATGTGATTGGTTTTCGGCCAGATATTTGGCTGTTAAGGGATCAAAGTTCAACGATTTGACCTTTGAGAACTCTACCAAACTCCTCCGACAATTTGGAGTTTAAACACTTGAAATTTTATATATTTGAGCCCCAAATAATAAATGTTAAGAGGGTCATAATAGGGGTCAAAGGTAAAAAAAATTGACTGTTTTTTTTGCTCAGCATACACCTACAAACATCCGGGCAACGCCGGGCTAAAATGCTAGTATATCTATAAAAATGAAATTGTGTGCGTGTGTGTGTGTGTGTGTGTGTGTGTGTGTGTGTGTGTGTGTGTGTGTGTGTGTGTGTGTACATTTCCCTACCAAATAACTATCAATTTTCGGTCTACAGACTCGAGATTTGAGGTTTGGGAAAATCTTTGTAATCAGTTTTTGGTCAGAAATTTAGCTGTCAAGGGGTCAAAGTTCAACAATTTGACCTTTGAAAACTCTACCAAACTCCTCCGCCAATTTTGGATCTAAATACTTGAAATTTTAGATGTGGGTTCCTTGAATCAAACTTTGGACATGGATCAAAATTTTTAACTTGATTTGAGCCCAAAACAATAAATGTTAAGGGATCAAAGTTAAAAACAAATTACCTCTCAGCCAATTTTTGGTCTAAACATTTGAAATTTGACATAAAGTGTATTCAGGCATAGGGCAAGTTTTTTAATCGGTTTTTGGCCGAAAACTTGGCTGCCAAAGGGTCAAAGTTCAAAAGATTTGACCTTTGCGGTCTCTAACAAACTATTCAGCCAATTTTGTGTCTAAACAATTGAAATTTTAGATGAGTCAAACTTTTTAATATATATGTACATATGCACATAAAGTTATGAACAGTATATAGGGCCCGAGCAAAGCCGGGCTGAACTACTAGTTTCAAACAAACTGAACTTAATTACATTTCTGAGTTCTTTGATTATTTGATGTTTTCAGTGGAAGAATGACGTAAGTACCAAAAGTTGAAATTTTGAGATTTTTGTCGCAAAACGCATAAAATATCAAGGAGAATCTAATCACAAAAAAAATCATTTGCTGAATTCAAAGTATTTATGTGAAAATAAGAGTTTGAATATTTTATATATGTCTGCTGAAATGTGGATACTTAAGACCATAGATTTTCCTTAAATTCTCTATCTAATTATCTTTTATTTGTTTGATTTTTCCAAACTTGCAAATCAACTAGCACTAACAGCATTGTAGTTCATTAAAGTCGAATATCTAAAAAAATAAATTTTGTAAACCCCCTTCAAATATGATTTGAAGAAAGAGAACAAAAATGTTGGCTAGTAGGAAAGAGAAACAGCAAAACGGAAGCAAAATAGTGGCGAGGAATATGTCAGTAGCTTTTCAAAATTCATTGTAGGAAAGCGCAGGCTTGGCGAAGCATGTTCTTGCAAGAAAAAAATGTTTTGTATAAATAGCTGGCTTGTAAAATATTGTGTTAATATTCAAATCATTCTGGAAAATAGGAAATTACGACGAGCAAAATAGCTACATACAGAATTTTGTTAAGAAGCGATAGGTCACAAGAAGTCGGGCAAGAGAACAGAGCAGAAGGCATGCAATGATTGAATACCGTACGTTCAAAGTTTGCAACAAAGCTTCCATTATACAATTATTAAATCCCACTTAAAGGTTCAAAGATGTATCATTATGCTCCAAACATTTAATCTCTTTTTTGTGAAAAGTATCAAGTGGCGCTTACGTCGCTCTTCCATTGAAAAACATCATTTGCTCCATTTAGCTATTTACTACTTTGTTATTTTTACCCCATTTTTTTTTAAATATTTGTTATCCAATAAAACAGATTTTTGGTAACGACCCTAAAATTCTGTTAAATTTGATCCACAGTTATTAGACACCAATTTTGCAAGATTCCTTTAAGATTAATTCTGAAGATCCTTTAAACTTAAGACACAAATTTTCGACATTTCTTTAGAATTAAAATAATGGGTGCAACTTTACTATAGTATGTCTTCGAAAAGGTGCATTTCAGAGAAAAACATTATTACGTACTTATGTGCCATGCCGAAATTAATATAAATTCCGACAATTATGAAAAAATGGTCTAGTAGAAAAATAACCTATAGAGATGAGACAACGAAATGGGGTTGCGTGTTCATATCACGTCAGATTAACCAAAATATAGAAAAGAGAAACAATGAAATGGAGTTTCATTCTATAATCAACTTTACAAACATTCTATAAACAACTTTATTTGTTATTTTCGTTAGTGGTGTTAGTAGAAGAGTACAAGAGAGAAACGGTTTAGTAGGTTGAAGTGTTCTTGTGTAAAGATAGAATTAATATTCTGCCGGTTTGTTGAGGAGAGAACAGCTCAGGCCACACATGTTTATAGCTAGTAGTCGCCTGGGCAAAAGAAACCAATTACAGGAAAAAGAAAGGGCAAAGTCTTCAGGGTGTTTGCGTGTTGTCATGAGTGAGTGTGAGTTGTATCGACGAGAGTAGTCCTATAGAATGATAAATAAAGCTTGTGTGGGTACCATAAGTGGAAATAAATGGGAGTTTGAAAAGAGCCATTGTTAGCTTGTAGTACTCACATTCAGCCAGGGACGAAAGCCCCAGACTAATGTGTGCTGCCAGCTGAAGCCAGGAGAAATGAGAAAGAAAGGTTCGTGATTTTGCCTTTTATATACTCGGTCATGTGATTGAGAGCTGGCTTGTGATTGGACAAGCCAAGGAGAAATGGATTTCAAATCTGAAATCGTGAGAAATAAGTTCTGCCTGTTTGTAGCGAGTGTCGGCTACTACAAACTATAAGTAAAAACAGAATGTTTCAAAGTTGCAATTTCACTGTAAATTAAAATTAACCCTTTAGATACTTGAAAGCAAGGGCAGATAACTGCTTTCAAGTCGGCCATCTTGCTTATTCTCGATAATATTAGATGCTTCCCCCCCCCAAAAAAAAAAATTAACTCTAGCACGTCTTCTACTGGACGATGTTTCGTAAATTTTGGAATTTATTTTAATTTCGACATGACACGTAAGTAGGTAATAATGTTTTTCCCTGAAATAACTTTGTTCGAAAATACAAGATTGGGTTGGTTGACACACTGTAGTAAAGTTGCACTAAATAATTTAGTAGATTTTTTATCAAAATTCGAAGAAGAATTCAAAACATACGATTTAGTAGCATACATATTTTAATTTTTGTAAGGGAACATTACAATTGTACAAAACTGTTCTGTTTGGTGAATTAATTTTATTATTAACTAGTACTCACTCTGAGACAGATATCCTGCTTGTTTATAATAAAATAACACATATAATATCTTTACATCAATTTTGAACAACTTAACAATTTACTAATTGTGGTCTGGCACTGACACGTATATGTGATTGTTTATAAATTGGGCGTACATATTCTTCACTAGATACTTATAGTTCAAAGGATCAAAAGAATCTTGAAGCAGTTCAAACATTGATTCATAGTTCCAGCCGAAGGCGGGGTTCCATCGCCCCCTCCCCCAAACGGTCATAGTCTAGGCTATTGTTGAGGTGGCTTGTTCGGTGAAAGTGCATTTTAACTTGCCGGAAGTAGTTTTGGTTTTGATTTTCCTAAGAGTAATACTAGCGAAAAGGGAAGATAATTCAAAATTGATGCTTTTTTTTTTTTTTTTTTTAAATATTCCAAAATGACTGGTACAATTCTTAAACTTATTTCATTTAATTAAATAAATTTATTTTTTCCAAAAAAGTTATATAAAAAAATACATTCCATCCATAAACATATATTTTATTTTTGCATTTTAAAAAATGTTTATTTAGAAAATAATTATTTTGAAATATAAAATGTTACATTTTATTTGTAAATTAAAAAAAAAAAAAATTATTTTAAACTATTGTTGCTAATTTTATTTTTAATCATCAAAAATAAATATTAACTTTTATTTAATTAAAGAAAAAATAATAAATAAAGCACTAAAAATATCCCATTTTGCATTTTTTTTTTTTTTTTTTTTTTTTTTTTTTTTTTTACAATTTAAATTAATCCGATCAATGTTTTGGTAAGTAATATTTCTGTTGCAGTACTTTGTTACTTTATTGAACTAGTTTTGAATTATCAGAAAAATTTGGTTAGAAAAAAAGGCGTTGCTGCATTATACAAACGAAAAAAAAAAATTGAATTTCAAGTGAAACAAATGGTACCAACATAATTTTCAGTTCTGAAATAGTAACATATCCAAAAGTTACGAAACACGATAAAGTAAAATAATAATTATTAATGAAAAAAATTTGTGAAAGGAAGCGAAATCACTATATTATACATATTAAAAAAACATAACTCCACAGGAGAGATAATTTAGTTCTGTTGCTTACGTCACGTGACAAACGTAATTCAAAATGTCGGATAAAATTTATTGCCTCATATAAAGTTTATCAAAAACAAATTTACATTAATAATTATTTTTCTATCAGTTTTAGTAAATTTTGGATATGCTACTATTTGCGACATGACAATTACGTAGATACCATTTGTTTTACTTGAAATTTAATAATTTTTTCGTTTGTATAATATAGAAGCAATGAGAAAAAGAATTCATTTTGAATTGTCTTCTCTCTGCACTAGCATAATTCTTCCGAAAATGAAGACAAAAAATACTTTCGCCAAGTTAAAATGAACTTGTGCCATGAATTGTGCTTAAAATGCTTTTCACTAAATGGAAACTCATGAGCAGTTCACGCATTGATTCACACTTCCAGCCGGTGTGTGTGTGGGAGTGTCTTCAGCCCTCAAACCCACCGAAATCTTGATGTGCTTTGTTCTTCATGTGGAAATTTTATTTCCATCATTTTCTTCTTCTTCTTCTTCTTCTTCTTCTTCTTCTTCTTCTTCTTCTTCTTCTTCTCTCTCTCTCTCTCTGATTTATTCTTTTCCTTCTCTTTAACAACATGTGATCCCGTTCAACAACTCTGTCTTAACTAAAAATATAAAAGTTAGTTGTAAATTCGAGTAACGGCATGGAGACGTGAACATTTTAATTATCCTGAAAAGGATAATTATGGAACAAAAATTGAAAATTCGTCTCAAGAAGTTTTTCTAAGCTACCTGAAAAAAAAAAATCGACTGTGAAATTCTGCTAGAATCTGGAAATTTATTTATTTATAATCAACTTGAAGGGAAAACTATTGAAAATATGTGAATAATTATCCACTTGTTGTTCGCACTATAAGTGCAAGGAATGTTTGGTTAATTTGATTAATTTTCTTCTCTAGTAGAAGAAAAAGGAGTTGCTCACTTTGGTGAATGTACTATTATCGAGCATGGGAGAATTTATGCAGAGAAGTTAAAAAAAAAAAAAAATCGCAAGGTGCTAAAATATGTTTAAAAAAAGAAAAGCGGGATTCTCTTAAAAAATACAACAGAAAATGCCAGGAGGATATTTTCATGAACACAAAAAACACTTCTAAAAAAAAAAAAAAAGGATTTAATTTGAACTATTACAATCATCCTTCCAGATGGATAACCTAGATCTGTCACATGTGCTGGCATATGCACATGCCATTTTAAAGAATTGCACGGGAGTTCCAGAGCAGGCTGCAGTAGCTGCATGATCAGCACAAAGCACACCTAAGAAGAAGGATACTTACTGCCGGTGTTATAATTGTAATGGACCCAATCATCGGGCAAGCAATTGTCTACTGGATAGTGAAACGGTCAGATGTGCTGGTGTAAAGCCCCAAAGCAACATCACATGCTACCAATGTCAGCAGCATAGGCACATTGCTCGATTTTGTCCGGGAAACAAGCAGGTGGGGGTGACAAGAATTCAGCATCAATCTCATCCCTCAAACTGTTGTAAATGGCACAATGCCGGTTGTAACTGTTTGAATCAATGGACTACCATGTACAGCTCTAGTGGATACTGGATGCACGCAGTCACTAGTCCACAAGTTGTGAGTTGTGTTGTAAGGAATGGATGAGGAAAGTGACGCTTGTGCTCACAGTAGATGGAAACACACAGCTGCTATGGAATAGGAATGGTGCAAGTTAACCTTGGTGCAAAGCTGAGTATTAACATAGAAGTCTTCGTTGTGGACTGATATTTACTTGATTTGATTTGCTGCTTGGGCTGGATGCAATCAAGCGGCTGGGAGGAGTAGGTATGTCTAGTGCCGGTGAGGTAACTTTTCCACATTGTAGCAAAACTTATTTTGCTGCTATTACCATTACTAAGCCTGATTTCTTTACAGAATATGAAAAGAACGCTTGGAAGTGGACCACATTGTAGAAATGGGCTGCTGACCAACCTTCAATTACATTGAAAAATAGACTTGCAGAGTATCTAACCCCAGCACAAATTTGTGAGGAATATGATCATGAACAGCAGATGTGGATCGATAACGGCTGGCTGCTGCATATCTGGAGGAAGAACCCCCCACCCAAAGGTCTAATCCCCCTCATGGCTGTTGTGCAGAAGAACACACAGAAAGTTTGGTTCGTTATGGATTATCGGGAATTAAATGAATATATGGACATGTATACAGCCAACGTGAATGTTTGCTTGCAAAAATTAAGGGAATGGTGATAGCAAGGATCAAATGTTGCAATGCTAGATCTACGCCAAACTTATTTGCAAGTACATGTTGACAAATCTCTTTGGCCGTTCCAAACAGTGGAGATCAAGGGACAATGATATTGTCTTACCTGCCTCAGATTTGGGCTCAATGTCGTCAAGGAACAAGTGTCAAGAAGTTTGGTCTGGACTCACACGTGTTGGGATTACGTGTCCAGGAGGAGCAGGGAAAACTGTTATGGCGGTGTGGAATCCCCAATAGACTTACCCATCGAATTGTATTTTCAGTGTGCAGGAAACTGACTGGCCATTTCTCAGTGTGTGGCTGGTTACGTGTTGCCATGGCATTTGTAAAACGACGGGCAAACAGTATGACAATTAGATGGGATGACAAAGTGCGCGACCCTTTTCTAACACAGATGATCCAAGATATTTGTTTGAGAGTAGCCCAGAACGATCCAGTGAAAGGTGACTAGTGTATTTGGGGAGAAGATGTTACAGTGTGGGTGAACGTTAGTTCCATTGCCACAGGCGTGGTTGTGGAAAGCAATGGTTCCGTAGTGGAAGACGCTAGCTGACTCCGAGAGGTGAATGGGGACAAGCATATAAATATAGTTGAACTTGATGCTGTGCTGCGAGGTGTCAATCTTGCATTAAAGCCAAAACCATTCATTTACGGATGGTCTCTGCATGCGTATATCGGTGGATAACTGACACATTGTCTGGACAGATGAGAGTGAACACCAAAGCAGCCTCTGAAATGTTAGGCGTCACCTCTCCACACTCTGAGATTTGGCCTCGAAATATGCACTGAAGATTGATGTGGGGCTTTTTAAGTCTCATGATAACAGCCCTGACCAACTTACTCGGGTACCACAGCAATGGTTAAATAAAATCTGTAAAAAGACAGTGTGTTCCGTAGCCACAGAACAAAATGTTTCTCAGGTACAGGCAATCCATCAGTCAATTGGACATCCCGTGTGAAGACAACGTTGTAAAGTTAGTTAACTCATTAATAACTGAAGCTGAAGTGCAGACAGTGGTTGGGGATTGCACAGAATGCGAATCCATTTGCTTCATTCCGGTGCGTACACCATAAAGATTTTTCTTTACTGTTTTTTTAATATAGAGGGAATTCTGGACAATGTTATGTAATCGCCGGGCAACTCCAGACAACTCTAGCTCATTGGTCCCACTTCTCCCTCGACCTGAACCCGCTGGACTACTTTGTTTAGTCATACATTGTAAACATCACCAACATGACCGCCCACAACACCAAAGCCAGCTCCATCGCCGCCATCCACCGAATATCCGCCAGTGCTTGTGGAAAAGGCATGTTACCAGTTCCGGACCTGTATCGGTGATTGAGGCTTAAGGCAGCTATATTGAATATATATCAGCTCTACAACATAATCAAGTCACCTGAATTGATTTTTTCAATAAAAGTTTTAAAATAAGGCTGTAGTGTCATTTTCTTTGGGCAGCAGCTTTATCGTTCCACTTTGTAGGAAATAATGTACCACCGTCGTAATAAGTAATACAGAAACCTTAAGAAACCGAAATTGAACTGGCTAAAAATGTTCAAAAGTATGAAATAAATCTTATAGATCATTAATGAATTCGTTTTAATGGGGAAAGAGTGTTTCGTTTGTTCTTTAGTTTCTTTGTTTTTGTTAACAATATTGCAAATTAAAAAACAATGATAACACTTTAGTTATTACATTATTCTTAGGCATGTTATTGTTCATATGTTACTAGTAGGGACATCCGATGTTACCCAGGATTGAATGAGGATCAACAAGTGTATCGCACTTCTAATATTGTTATTGTTATAGAAATCAGTAAAATCGCCCATTTTTTTTTTAAAGCAAATCAATTGATTGCCTTCTCTAGTTGGAAACAAAGATTATTATTAAAAAAAAAAAAAAAAAAAAAAAAACTTCCTTATCTTTTACAAAAATGTTTAGCAAAAAAAAAAAAAACTGTATGCCTGTCCATCTAAATTAAAATCAGTTGCTTCTTGTTCTTGACATAAGAATCCCAGGTTGCTGGAATGATGTGCCTAAATATCACATGAATAAAGAATCAGCAGGAGCAGTTCTCGTGCATTGTTGTATATTTGTTGTGACTTATCTTGTCCTACATTTGTCGTGCCTTAACTTTTCGTACATAATGAGTAAAAATCCTGCAAAATGCTGCAGATAAGTGAAAAAAAAAGAAATTAAAGTAAAAAAACTCCTAGTCAATGCCGGGGATGGACAGCTAGTTACGAAATAAAGAGGCCAACTATTTCCATCACAATAGCTAGCTTTATTCACCAAAGGTTGTACGTTATTCAATATTGTTCCAGGCATATCACGATTTTTGTTCTTTCTTTTCTTTTAGTGTAAGAAGCCACTTTATTAAAGTATTGGATATCTTTTTATAATCGTCTTATTGACTATATCTTTACGCCTGCCTACGTATGAACCATATCTGAGTTGCAATCTTTTTTCTCTTCCATTAGCTGAATTTTTTTTTGATAATTATCTCTTTATCCGGGTAGTATATGGGGATACCAATGAAACAGATACAACATTATCAAAAGAAAGAATGATAGCATCTTTTCATACAAATAATTATATTTTTATTGACAACACAATTAGTTCAATGCGAAATAAGAAGGTTAGAAAGTAATAACAGTTCAAAGAATTTGAAAACATTTTGCGCAAAACAGAAAAAAACGTGTTTGTTGGCAAATAGAAATTAAGTCTACATTTTGTTTTAGCTATTGGCTTGTATTCTAAGAAGAAATTGAACAACCATGTCCATTTTAGCTGGCGCCGTGTGCGTTTATGTGTGTGTAAATGGTAATAGACATGAAGTTATGTGTGAATGTATTAGGGAGACATTTTGTTTTTAAATGAGAAAATGTAGTGTTTATTTTGCCTAGCACCAAGCACGTTCATGCATGTGTAAATTGAAATAGGTGTGAAGATATTTGTGTGTGTATTAGCATGACATTGTTTTGTTGATAAAAAAATATGTGTTAATTTCGGCTGGTGCCATGTGCGTTTACGTTTGTGCGAATGGAAATATGCATAAAAGCACGTGTGTGATTGCATTAGCATGCATTTGTTTTGTTAGTGAGAAAATTCATGTGTGTTTATTTTGGCTATTGCCGTTTGCATTCACGCATGTGCAAATGGAAATAGGCATGAAAATATGTGTGTATGTATGTATGTATGTGTGCGTGTGAGCGCGCCTTTGCTTTGCCAGTGAGAAAATCCATATATATATATATTTCAACTGTTTCATGTGTGTTTACATGTGTGTAAATGGAAATAGGAATGAATATATATGTGTGTGTAGGTGTGTGTGTGTGTGTGTTAGCATACCTTTGTTAGTGAGAAAATGCACATGTATTCATGTCGACTAGCGCCATGTACATTTATGTGTGAATATGAAATGTGTATGTGAGTGTGATGAGCAGCATGTGCGTGCTTTGCCAGGTTTTGTGCTTAGATGTCCATTAAAGTTGCTCGTTATGTGAGTGCTACCTGTCAAAGAGGCTGTTGTTTTCCCTTTTCCCTAAAATGGCTAGGCTGGATTGTAAGCGAGGAACTGAAAAGAGGAAGGAAAGCTATTTGCTTCAATTTTTATAGTATGCACTGGAATTCTCTTATTGGCCCAATAAAACTACTGATTGAAGATTTTGTCGACATATAAATACAGGTCCCCGACTTTTATTATAACTATTCCTTGCTTCACTGTTTTAACTTCAAGAAACCTACACCTAATGGTGTAGGTCACATAAATAAATAAAATATTCCTTTTTGTATTTTTATTCCTTTTTCAACTAGCAACTGAATATTTTTAAATTATAACTAGGTAAAAAAAATGTTTCTCCCTTTTTGAGATGAAGATTGATAATTTGTATCAAAATAAAATATGCATAAAATATGTTCATAAGCTAAATTACAATGCAATATTATGGTAAATAAGCAAATATTTATTTGTTTAAAATTTATATTTCAGCGATAGACATCATCTTTATAATTTTATAATTTGAGTGTTATTCTCACAATTTTTCAGTCAATGTAACTTCCAGTCCTTCTTCAGGCATATATCGTTGAAATTGAGAATCTTTTTGTTGAACTAGGGAATCTGTACAAGATTTCGATTTGAATTCTTTATTTAATCCAAAAATTTATTACTTCTATTAATGTCACTGGCCAACAGATTTTTTGGTGCCCAAGGTTTCTGATTTAGACTATTTTGGAGATGCTGATTCCGAAAATCATATTAATTTTTTCTCATCAGATCAAGTTGTTGAGATATTTGCTATTTTATACCTTTTTTACCTTAAAATTAGGTATTCTGCCTCCCTGTTTGGAACCCATCATCTCCCTTTAAGTTACTCTTAACTAAAACGTTACTTTCTTCCTAATTTCCTCTTCTGGTTGGTCTTTACTTCCTTTTTGCAACCACTGATGACACAGCACACCCCTTTCTTCTTTATTTGCTCCGATCCCCAGCATCAACGGTATTTTTACTCATTTCTTCTTCTGGACAAAATGTTTGTTTACTTTGCCATACAACATGATACTTCTTGTTCCATTTCTTTACAAACTTACTCAGTCATTCGATTTCTTTAACTCTCATTTTCCTACCCTCGTTTGTTCTTACTTTCTCATACCCGTCATTTTTTTTCTCTTTCAGTTTTTACTTTTTCTCTTTAAATAAATATACCTGTGGATTATGTATTAGTCTTCAGAGTAATTATTTTTTAGTATAGTTTATCTGACTGTAAAGTGTAAATGCGTGCGACGACAGTGCATTAGGCGTGTTTCTATGTACATTCTAGCCTCATAATTACAATTGTAGGTTGTTATTGTTATTGATTATGACATTATAAACCTTAAAATAAAAGTCAAATTTGCTATACCATGAGGTATGTTGTTGGTAAGAAGTGAACACTGAGTAGTAAATAGGCCTACAGATTGTGGCATGTTTTTGTTGATTTCTGGGTCAAAGTAGGGTTTATTCTTTTAATGTTCGGAATACATTTATAAGTCAGGCAGGAAATAATTAAACTGCATTATTTGATTTTCATTGCAGATTTTTGGAGCAAAAATTAAGCATCATCTCGTAGGCGACATTGTTTAAACAATCCAAATGCGTTTTGATATATTTGCAGGGGAATATACATTGCAATCCAACAGGAAAGGAATCAGTGAATTGGTGAAGTGTGTTTATCTTGCTTACTTCAAAATAATGCCGGGTGATCAAGATAAGACATGAGCACCCCATATTGTGGTCAAGCAATGTGTTGAGCATCTTTGACAGTGGACAAAAAGAGGATAGAA
The DNA here is from genome assembly GCF_053919585.1 of Euprymna scolopes. Classification (NCBI taxonomy): domain Eukaryota; kingdom Metazoa; phylum Mollusca; class Cephalopoda; order Sepiida; family Sepiolidae; genus Euprymna; species Euprymna scolopes. The sequence goes on from NC_136492.1 coordinate 64,039,544, forward strand.
AGTCATTCTGCTTTGGTATTCCAATGGTCTGGTGTGAACCAAAAAACCATTTTGATGACTACTATTTCTGTGCAGTCAAAACGAATGGAATCAACAAAAAGAACAGGCGATCGTTGGTTTATCCAAACCCCAAGTCTGCAATTAGGCCAATTCCACACTGCAATGAAATTTCTGTTCCAGTGTTTAAAAGCTTTCTCGAATTGGAATTTCCTCGTTCTGAAGAAGACCAAGCCCCTGTTTTGTCCACTGACAGTAGTGAAGCCACTGTTCCAGATGTTGGTTTCCCTTCTTCACTACCACAGCTTTTTTCTCAAGGAGAATTTAATAATCTGACTACAGATCTCACCATTTCCAAAGAATCTTCTGAACTTTTAGCTTCAAAACTCAAAAGAAAAAAATTTACTTCAGCCTGGAACTCCTATAAGCTTCTATATTGAATTCTTGCCATATTTCATTCAGGTAAACGACATAGCATATTGCAACAACATTGCTAACCTGCTGCAGCAGCTTAGTGTTGAACAGTATTATTCTCAAGAGTGGTGCCTTTTTATAGACAGTTCCAAAAGAAGTTTAAAATATGTTCTTCCTCACAATAGTAACTGATATAGATAAGTTCTTCTAGGCCATTCAATGATCGTCAAAGAAAAATATGATGAATTCAAATTTTTTGTGAAGAAGATGTCATGGATCATATGTGTCGATTTAAAAATAGTTGGGGGTTTTCCTTGGGCTATAAGATGGCTACACAAAATTTCCTTGCTTCTTGTTTTAGTGTTTGCAGGATAGCAGGGCAAGAACAGAGCATTGGATAAAAAAAAAAATTGGCCTGTGCACAGTGAACTGATTCCTGGCTCTTTCAATTTCTGGCTTCTCCTTTGGTGGAGCATTCCAAAATTGTGTTTCCTCCTCTCACATAAAGCTTGGCATTATGAAACAGTTTGTGAAGGCTTTTGAGAAAGATGGCGACTGTTTTAAATATATTTGCATGAAATTTCCAACTCGGCTGGGGCTTACCTGATTTTTGGGCCAAGATCACAGTGTTCTTCAGATGTTGCACTTCAAGTTCTTGTTTTCTATCAGTGGAGGAGAATTCATTCACGACTGAGACAATTTTTAATTTTTGTTCCTTTTCTCCACGTTAAAAAACGACCCTGGTGTCTAACTCTGTTCCGTGGGGAGGCATTGAAAATAGGAACCATAGAGAAATTAAACGTTGGAATTTTTGATGGACGCCAGATTCGAAATTTAATAAATGACGCAACTTTTTGTAATTTTATGAATCCTTTAGAATTGAGTGCATTGTCAGTGTTTATGAATGTAGTGAAATTCTTCTTGAGAAAAATAAAGGCGTCCAACTACAAAGAGTTTGTTGAAACATTGCTCATAAGTCTCCATCAACTGGGTGCAAATATGATCATCAAGTTTCGTTTTTTTATAGCCATCTTGCCTGTTACCCAGAAAATCTAGGTGACGTGAGCAACAAGCAAGGGGAGTGCTTCCATCAAAATAACGACATGGAAGTTCACTGTGAAGGTCGTTGGAATGCCACCATGCTTGTAGACTACCGTTGGACTATCAAGCGCGATGATGCCCCATTCTAGAAAATCAGTAAAACATCAATTTATAGGTGATGATGTCTATGCTTAGCATTTTTTTTTTTACAATTTCAAGCTTTCATTGTAAATATTTTAGTGTGATTTCATAAATATGTGTCTTTAAGCGGAAAAACAGTGTCCCTGAGGATAAGCAATCAGGCCTGTAAAAAATGCCTGGCTAGCCCCGTCGGCATTCCGTGGTAGGGGCACTTCAGTCAATTAGCAATAAACCAAACCCTTCTCAAAGCGAGAAGGCAAAGCCTGAGAAGGTGGACCTCCTAGAACTGCAGAGGACCAGCATCATACCATAATTAACAGGGAAAAGGCCATTTCAGAATTGGCTCTGTCGATTTTTGTGTGGAAATAACCCCCCCCCCGTGGTGCCAAAGCACTAGATAACTTTGATCATGAGACCATCCTCATAAACATTACCTCCTCCTTTGAGTGGTACTTTAGTATACGCTCTCATGTGACAATCCTAGGCATTACTTCCTCTTTTGGTGGTGGAAGGGAGCATATGTCAACAAGAAATTTTCACACTAGGCTTATTATTAGCAAACTCAACACTTACATTATGTAGTATGTTTATTTGTCATGATATCATCCTCCCAGGCAATACCTTCTTTTCTGGGAGAGTAGAGGCCATTAGTGTAGCATCTGTTCTGTGATCATGATAATATCTTCCTAAGCATTACCTTCCTTTTTGATGATGAAGCGGATAGTGAAGTATATGTTCAGTCATCATGATATCATGCTCCCAGGCATTGCTCTGTCTTTTTCAAGGAAGTGGAGGGTGTCATTGTAGAATCCCTTCTGAGGCCATGAGATGATTCTCCCAGGCATTACTTCCTACCTTAAAGGGGAGGGGTAGCGTGTTTCAACAAGAAATCAGAAAAATTGGTTGTTTATTAGCAAATTTGTCCGAATGGTTGCGAAACAATTGTAACAAATGATGAAATACACTATTTGTTGCTATCAATCCATTCTTTGATGTCTTGATTTTGTTAAAACAATATATATATATATATATATATATATATATATATATATATATATATATATACCAGTGTAGTGACAGTTAATTAGAATCGGAATTGGGAATCGGAAAAATTGGAATGTTTTGAGGTATCAGAATCGGAAAAGTTTGTGCCTATTTTACAATGTCAAAAACGATTCCTTTAATCATTGTTTTATTTAATTTTGTTTAAAACAAGATTTCCTACTGCTGGTAGTAATAATAAAATAATAAATATTCATTGATTTTAAAACTAAAATCAATAGATCATCTCACCATAAGTGTATTTTTACGTTTGAGAAAATATCTGCACATTTAACATGTACTTTACAGTAATAATGAAATAAAATATCAACTCTATAGTTAAGTATTTAGAGATTTATAAATACAATTTATAATTTAAATGCAATTTATAATTAAAACACATTTATAATTAAAACACAATTAATAATTTAAATACAATTTATAATTTAAATACAATTTATAATTTAAATACAATTAATAATTTAAATACAATTAATAATTTAAATACAATTTATAATTTAAATACAATTTATAATTTAAATACAATTTATAATTTGAATACATTTATAATTTAAATACATTTATAATTTAAATACAATTTATAACTTGAATACATTGATAATTTAAATAAAATTTATAACTTAAATACAATTTATAATAGAAATACAATTTATAATTTAAATACAACTATAATTCAAATACAATTTATAATTTAAATACATTTATAATTTAAATGCAATTTATAATTTAAATACATTTATAATTTAAATACAATTTATAATTTAAATACAATTTATAATTTAAATACATTCATAATCTAAATAAAATTTATAATTTAATTAGAATTTATAATTGCCATACAATTTATAATTTAAATACAATTCATAATTTAAATACATTTATAGTTTTAATACAATTCATTCTTTAATTACAATTCATAATTTAAACATAATTTATAATTAAAATATATTTATAATTTAAATACAATTCATAATTTAAATAAAATTCATAATTTAAATACAATTTTTAATTTAAATACAATTTATAATTTAAATACAATTTATAATTTAAATACAATTATAATTTAAATACAATTTATAAATTAAATACAATTTATAATTTAAATACATTTATAATTTAAATACAATTTATAATTAAAATACAATTTATAATTTCAATACAATTTATAATTTAAATACAACTATAATTCAAATACAATTTATAATTTAAATAAAATTTATAATTTAAATACAATTCATAATTTAAATACAATTTATAATTTAAATACATTCATAATTTAAATAAAATTTATAATTTAAATAGAATTTATAATTTAAATACAATTCATAATTTAAATACATTTATAATTTAAATACAATTCATAATTTAAATACAATTCATAATTTAAATACAATTTTTAATTTAAATACAATTTATAATTTAAATACAATTTATAATTAAAATACATTTATAATTAAAATACAATTCATAATTTAAATACAATTTTTAATTTAAATACAATTTATAATTTAAATACATTTATAATTTAAATACAATTTATAATTTAAACACAATTTATAATTTAAATACAATTCATAATTTAAATACATTTATAGTTTTAATACAATTCATAATTTAATTACAATTCATAATTTAAACATAATTTATAATTAAAATATCTTTATAATTTAAATACAATTCATAATTTAAATAAAATTCATAATTTAAATACAATTTATAATTTAAATACAATTTATAATTTAAATACAATTTATAATTTAAATACAATTATAATTTAAATACAATTTATAAATTAAATACAATTTATAATTTAAATACATTTATAATTTAAATACATTTATAATTTAAATACAATTTATAATTTAAATACAATTTATAATTTCAATACAATTTATAATTTAAATACAACTATAATTCAAATACAATTTATAATTTAAATAAAATTTATAATTTAAATACTATTCATAATTTAAATACAATTTATAATTTAAATACATTCATAATTTAAATAAAATTTATAATTTAAATAGAATTTATAATTTAAATACAATTCATAATTTAAATACATTTATAATTTAAATACAATTCATAATTTAAATACAATTCATAATTTAAATACAATTTTTAATTTAAATACAATTTTTAATTTAAATACAATTTATAATTAAAATACATTTATAATTAAAATACAATTCATAATTTAAATACAATTTTTAATTTAAATACAATTTATAATTTAAATACATTTATAATTTAAATACAATTTATAATTTAAATACAATTCATAATTTAAATACATTCATAATTTAAATACAATTTATAAATTAAATACAATTTATAATTTAAATACAATTTATAATTTAAATACAATTTATAATTTAAATACAATTCATAATTTAAATACAATTTATAATTTAAATACAATTCATAATTTAAATACATTTATAATTTAAATACATTTATAATTTAAATACATTTATAATTTAAATACATTTATAATTTAAATACAATTTATAATTTAAATACAATTTATAATTTCAATACAATTTATAATTTAAATACAACTATAATTCAAATACAATTTATAATTTAAATAAAATTTATAATTTAAATACTATTCATAATTTAAATACAATTTATAATTTCAATACAATTTATAATTTAAATAAAATTTATAATTTAAATAGAATTTATAATTTAAATACAATTCATAATTTAAATACATTTATAATTTAAATACAATTCATAATTTAAATACAATTAATAATTTAAATACAATTTTTAATTTAAATACAATTTTTAATTTAAATACAATTTATAATTAAAATACATTTATAATTAAAATACAATTCATAATTTAAATACAATTTTTAATTTAAATACAATTTATAATTTAAATACATTTATAATTTAAATACAATTTATAATTTAAATACAATTCATAATTTAAATACATTCATAATTTAAATACAATTTATAAATTAAATACAATTTATAATTTAAATACAATTTATAATTTAAATACAATTCATAATTTAAATACAATTTATAATTTAAATACAATTCATAATTTAAATACATTTATAATTTAAATACATTTATAATTTAAATACAATTTTAAACATATGGCCCTGCAGTTCGCACGCATATGGTGTAATCTAGAGGTCCAATTTTCACAACTCTATACATAAAATTAGACTGTATTTCGGCAATAATGCTTTTAATGTTGTTTTCCAAGTGGTCTATTGTGTCCTGTTTATCAGCGTTGACATGAGATTTTACATATCCCCAAAGGAAATAATCTAATGGGGTTAAATCGCACAAACTAGGTGACAAGTTAACAGGTTCATTTCATGAAATTATTCATAAAATGTTTCAGTAAATTGATCATGTCGCACACTGAGTGGCATATAGCTCCATCCTGCTGAAACCACATGATGAATTGCCAAACCAAGCTAAACTTCAAATGATCGATAGTTGGCAAATCTGAAATTAAAAAATAGTAGTCAATTTAAAGTTTACAGCCTCTAAAAAAAATGCCATATATATGTATATATATATATATATATATATATATATATATATATATATATATATATAGGGTCCTACTAGTATATAGATTTAGAAACAGGATCCATTTTAGTTTGAGAAGGTTATTAGTCATTAGAGATAGGTCACTAGCGATAGGTCAAACGAGCACTTTGAACTGAATTGGCACATGGCGTGATTTATCGCTAGATTGTGATGTCACAGGATCATGTGCACAGGATTAAGAGTCGATGAGATCACATTTTGAAGTGAGATTTATAAAAGAGTTGTCAGAGATTTTGTTCTTGGAAGCGAGATAACACACACGTGTTTTAAGATGTAGCCACAGCATTGCAAGACTTCCCCCCTCCTAAGATGAAGGGCTAATGAAAAGAACTTGGTGACGCGTTTCCAAACCAAAAGAATTTGCATTTCCATTATTGTGTATTACGAAAAAGATTCCCTTGCAGAGAAAAATCGGTCCAAAGATCAGCAGGCAAGCTGCACTAATGGAAACTCGGCTACATTTTTGGATTTTACCGTCATTGGATGTTTTACCTTTTACCAGACTATCCATTCACGTGAAATCACCTTTTTCTTCACCATATTCCCTCTGCTTCATTTTTGTTATCAAGTAAGATCTTTAACTTACTTGCAGTTTCATCAAATACTTTTGTATGCAAAATCCGATCCCGCATTTTTCTTCACCATATTCCCTCTGCTTCACTTTTTGTTATCAAGTAAGATCTTTGACTTACTTGCAGTTTCATCAAATACTTTTGTATGCAAAATCCGATCCCGCATTTTGTTAATTCCTACCTTCTGATGAGAAGGAAAGTATTTCTTCAAAACTCCGTGGATTAAGGACTATCCACTTATTAAGTGTTTCCTTTTCAGATTAAATATGTTTTTAACTCTTTTTCAAAGTGTTTTTTAACATGTTTTATTAAATATTTGCTTTTATTATAAACTCTATCTCCTATTTGGTTTTATCGCGGTTTTACATCTGGTTAAGATTACTTTATAAATATTAATTCTTGAATATTTATAATATACTTTAGTTTTACAAGTATTAATTCTTTAATATTTATAATATACTTTAGTTTTACCATCTTGTATCATTTTGGTAAATTTAATTGTAATTTTTTATTTTATATATATATATATATATATATATATACTCATATTCGCCCCTTACAAACATATCGCCACTAGAATGTAAGGGCTACTATTTGGGGCCATGTCTAGGAAAGATTAGCAAGATATTTGTTTATGATACATTTAAACTTCGGCATATCAGTAAAGCCAGGGAAGCAGGCAGCAGGAAGGGAATTCCAAAGTCTAGCTGTTCGAGGAAAGAAACTATTAGAATAGGAAGCTTTCTGGCCTTTAGGGACAACAATAGTGAAGGGGATGAGATCTTATTGCTAAGCGATTTTGTCAGGGATATGTATGTTGAGGGAGTACAAGTAAAATGAGTTCATCAAAACACATTCCATTAAAATATTTGTAAAACAGGCCTAGTGATGCAACAGGGGCTGGAGCTTAGTTGATGAAGCGGGACCGATTAGATTGACAACTCTTTTTTGGACTTTATCTAAGAGGGAGAGACTAGTGATAGATGCACAAGCCCAGATGTGATAACAATACTCCATGCATTGGCGAATGGTGGCCTTGTAAAGATACAGGATACTCTCAGGCGTGAGTAGTCTTCTAGCTTGATAGAGGGAGCCCGCTTTCTTTGCAGCAGCTTTTGCAATATTCTCTATGTATTTGTTCCAGTTCATATTGCCTGCAAATGTTAGGCCAAGGAGTTTGAAGATAGAATTCTCAGGTAGGTTGCTATTTGTCATGGATATAGAGGGTTGGAGAGGCGTCTTGTAATTGTTAAAGGAGAGTAGCTTAGTTTTACTAACATTAAATGTTACCATCCATTTGCGGACCCATTCCACTATAGTCTGGAGGTCATTTTCTAACAATTCTGTCATTGTTTTAGATTTATGTACATCTGTTCTTCCGTCATGCATATTATAGAGCGTTGTATAATCAGCAAATATACCCATCTCGGACACAATAAAATCATGGAGGCCGTTTATGAATATTAGGAATGATAATGGTCCAAGGATCAACCCCTGAGGCACTTCCACATTAATGTTATGCTGCTTGGATGTACGTCCGTCAATGACAACTTGTATGCTTCTATTGTCTAAGAAGGATCTAATTATATTTAGTATACGTCCAGTTATACTGTACGATTTAATTTTCATTAGGAGCCCTTTATGCCAGACTTTGTCAAAGGTCTTAGATATATCACAGGCTACAGCCCTGGCTTTGCTGCCTTATCCAGTACATGGTAAATGCATTCAGAGATGACTGTTAAAATATCTGCAGTAGAACGACATTGCCTGAATCTATACTGTTTGTCAGAGACAAGATTTGCTTTTGTGAAGTGGTGAACTAGTGCTTGATTAATTAAGGTCTCAAAGGTTTTAGCGAATAGTGAGAGGAGACTAATTGGGTGATAATTGAGAGGGTTTGTTCTTTCACCAGAATTCTTGTACACTGGTATCACAGTGGCCATCTTCCAGCTATTAGGGAAGCAAGATTCAGCAAGGCATTTATTGTAGAGCTTGGAAAGTATGGGGACTAGCTCGGCTGAACATTTCTTAACTAGTAATGCAGGGATGAGATCAGGCTAACACGCCTTTGAGGTGTCTAAGTTTTTTATGATATTGCGGACCTGAGAAGGGGTGATTTTTATATCATCTAATGTGGCTTCAGTCCGCATAGGGAAATTTGGGAGGGAGTTGTTTGTTGGCTCTAAGGTGGAATTGGAGGCAAATCGCCGGGCAAGCAGATCCGCCTTCTCCAGTGCCGTGCATGCAACCTTCTGGTTGTTGCTCAGTGGGGGAATTACTGATTGACCTTTATTCACTACATTATTATAGATTTTCCAGAAATCACGAGTTTCTATCTTTTGCGATTCAATGTGTTCCTTGATTATTTCAGCATGCTTTCTTTTGGGTGTTGCTATTTGACTCTTACAATGATTTCTAGCATCTACGAATTATTGCCTATTTGTATTTGACTTATGATGTACAAACCGGCGGAATGCATGCTGTCTTTGTGCAATGGCAGCTGCACAATCTGTAGTGAACCATGGGGATGAGTCGGGCTTGTTATAATACATGGCAACATATGTGGGAACATGTGCTTCAATGCCCGCTTTGCACCATTCAGTTGTTTCATTGGCACACTGTTCAGCAGGAAGAGAGAAGATATTGGTCCATGGGGCATCTCGCATATGTTTCTTAATGGCTTCCCAGTCAGCCCTGTAGTAGTAGCTTGTTGTTTTGAGCAATGGTTCCTCACTTTGAGCTTGGGATTTAAATGTGATGTTAGCTGATACCACTATGTGATCTGCGTTTCCTAGTGGACTGTGGGCATTAGTCACATAATCCTCAGGTACTATGGTGAGAAATAGGTCTAGAAGTGAATAATTCTGTGGTTCACGATCTGGTAGGCAGGATGGGAACATTACTGTCTGTGTGAGGGAATGGGCTATAGAGAAGCTTTCAGTAGAGCATCCTGCTGCATCTGTGTAACCTGAGAAACCAAGCAAATTTTTATGGTGGACATTAAAGTCACCAAACACATGTATTGCGGCGTTACTATCTAAGGAGAGTGCTGCATCATTACTATCAGAGACTTGATCGATTAGGATACAATCCTGACTTGAGGGAGAACGGTAGAGAAAATATAAGTAATTAATACAGTGATGAAATGTTATAAAAGCCTGGTCATCCGATTCAAGATTTTTCTCTCTAGTTAAAGGAAGAGTGCTACAGATATCAGCTCCAAGCGCGTGTATATATCTATCAGAGTCCTTACAGCAAAGTGGGAGGAATTCTCTCATGTTAAAATAATTAGAGAGGATTGAAGTGTGTAAGTTTATTCCACTTAATCTGGGGAGTTTACTAAAATGATGCCAAGTATACACACAGTGGTCTATTAGCCAAGTCCTGCCTAGAAAGTTGTGGTCTCATGAAAGCCCACCAGATATAGCAGCAGGGTCCCTTTCCATGTGCAACATGGCACTACAACTATCCTGATATCATACAACTGATGATAGAGCAGTCGCTCTAAGTGCTACCAAAGAGTTAGAGCTCCTGTACTGTCAGTCAGAAACAGCAGCCAGACAAACTGTCAATCAGGTAACCTCAACATCTTAAACAAGACCGGCCCAAACAAGTCGAGTGAGCACAAATGGCATGCAAGCAAATCCAATTTGCTCAGTTTCTGAGAGAAAGAGAGAAATTTAAAATAGGGAATAGGGGAACAATGTCCTAGTCAAGAAACAAGGCTAAGCCCAGGGCAGCATAGGTGAGTCCCTGGTATTGTACCTCTACACCTGGCTAATAGACAAAGAAGGACTGTGAATGCCGGCGATAGGCAGAGCCTATCTACTCCTTAAGCAAGTTAGGTTTGCAAACCAGGAATTTGTTCGAATCACCAGCTCTAGGAAAGTTGTCATCCATGACTGGAGAGGCCTCCCTCCCCAGTTTTATTATCAGAGTTTTCTTTCTCTTAGATGGATAATCTGACAAGATCTACAGGTCCATCACACCGAGAGGGGTAACTATGCACCTGGTTTCTACACCAGGTATTTCTGCGCTTCAGCACGAATGAAGATATTGAGTATCTTACTTTAAAGTTTTTCCCTATTCTACATAAATAAGTGGAGGACATATACTTTTATATATATATATATATATATATATATATATATATATATATATATATATATATATATGTACTTATATATATACTTATATACTTATATATATATATACTTATGTATATACTTATTAAGTATCGTACTTCAAAGTTTTTCTCTATTCTACATAAATAAGCGGAGGACATATACTTTTATATATATATATATATATATATATATATATATATATGAGCAAACAGTTAATAAAATATGTTAAAAACACTTTGAAATGAGTTAAAAACATATTTAATCTAAAAAGGAAACACTAGATAAATGGATAGTCCTTAATCTGCGGAGTTTCGAAGAAATACTCTCCTTCTCATCAGAGGGTAGGAATTAGCAAAATGCGGGATCGGATTTTGCATGCAGAAGTATTTGATGAAACAATAAGTAAATAAAAGATCTTACTCGGAAACAAAATAAGTTAAGCAGAGGGAATATGATGAAGAAAAAGGTGATTACACATGAATGGATAGTCTGGTGGAAGATAAAAAATCCAGTGACGGTAAAATCCAAATGTAAAACTTCAAGAAAATTAAAATCCTGTAATTGGAAGAAGATGGTCCATAATAATCCAAGTTTCGTGGTTTAAGTAATATCTATCAGGATTTTTAATCTGAATTCTATCAGTGTCTTATCTCGCTTATATATATATATATATATATATATATATATATATATATATATATATATATGTATATATATATATATATATATGTACTTATATATATATATACATATATATATACTTATATATATATACTTATATATATATACTTATATATATACATATATATATACTTATATATATATATACTTATATATATGTATATATATACTTATATATATGTATATATATACTTATATATATATACTTATATATATACTTATATATATATATACTTATATATATATACATATATATACATATATATACCTATATATACATATATATATATATATACTTATATATATACTTATATATGTATAATTATATATACTTATATATATATACATACTTATATATATACTTATATATGTATAATTATATATATACTTATATATATATACATACTTATATATATACTTATATATGTATAATTATATATACACTTATATATATGTATAATTATATATATACTTATATATATGTATAATTATATATATATATATATATATATATATATATATATATATATTTATATAAAATGGGTTAATAAATTCCAACGAAAGAAAGATGTATATTTAAATAAGGGAGTAGTCACCAACAATGTGTATTTTTTAACATTATTTTATTATTCCGTGTCTTGGTTTTTCATTGAGAATTATGTTTGGATCATTGTAATAATGTTTTTAAGTCATTGAAATCGTTTACGTACGTTTCAGACGATCTGATGTGTCCTCGTCAGAAATTATTTTCAAATGTGTAAAAATGGCTTAGTTAGTTTGAACTTTTTCCAAGGGGTGGAGGCTTGTAAGTGTATATTATACATTGGTATGCTGAATTTTTATTTTTATTTTTTCTGGTTTGTCCAGGGAGATTTTGACCTTGCTGTAGTCAGTCGCTATCTCTTTCTGCTAATGTGTTTTTCTTTTCCTTTAGGGTGGGGTAGGGTGTGTGTGTGTGTGTGTGTGTGTGTGTGTGTGTGTGTGTGTGTGTGTGTGTGTGTGTGTGTTTGTGTGTGTTTGCTTTTATTGGTTTGGGAATGTGTATATGTTTTATAGTATTTTGGGGTTATTTGCTTTCTTAGGAAGGTGGCTGTGGTCCGAGGTCGTTACTAATGTGTATCTGTGGGGAGGGGGGACTGGCTCTTCTGAAGTAAGGGTAGGGGTGCTTTCATTCTATTTTGATATTTATTTTTTGGATTCTTGGATTTTAGTATTGTGATTTTTCGTTTTGGTCTTATATTATGTTTGTTTGGAAAGAGGGGTGTATTTAAAATAGGGGATTTTTTAATGTTTCTATTTATTTGTCTCCCCATGTGGATATGGCCAGACCCAGGATCGGTTCCTAGTGTGGGGAAGATTTTGTTCCCCAGAGGGGGGGCATTGGGGGGGTGTAGGTATGGGAGGGGGATGATAGAGGGGAAGATAGTCGTTTCAGTCATGAAGGGGTTCTCCTCCCCTGACTGAGGAGGGAGCGAGGT
>NC_136492.1:64057650-64125150 GCF_053919585.1 Euprymna scolopes
AACGCGGAGGTGAAACTAACTCCAACCACTTATTGATTATAGCGTTAAAATAAGGGTTATAAAGCGAGTGAAAGAGGTTTGATTGACAGATAGCTACTAAATGAGGTCATCGTGGGAACGTTACGACATGACGTAGCAGTATTTTATTTTTTATTAAATTACGTATTTCGTTTCCTGTCTAGACATCTGTCTCTCTCTCTCTCTCTCTCTCTCTCTCTCACTTCGTCTTCCTTACTCTAAAGACTGTTAATAAAAAAGAAAATGGCGTCTGACTGTTGTTGTTTTTTTGTAAAAACTTCGATCGTTAATATTTTTTGTAAGCGTATTTTTTTTTACTTCACATTTTTGGCTTGTTATTTTTCGTTTAACTATCGTATCTAACTATTTTGAATGTGCTAATAACTTTGGTAACGTTGCCATAGCGTAGAAGTTCATAGTTTAGCTTTAATTTTTTTTTTTTAAATTTTAAATTCCGACTGCCATTAGAGCTGGCTGACGTCAAGATCACATGACATAACTCAGCGGGTTTTAAATACAAGTTGACCCAAAATAAACGGCCCCGTGTATACTTTATGTAGAAGAATTGGCGCCCGTATTTTTTGGGGCAGTTATAAATCGATTTAAAAATATGTAATGTTTAACATTAAAATGTCACTTTTTGCCCCCCCCCCCTGCAGAAAATCGATCAGTTGACGCACTTCTAATGGTCCTTTTGGGCTAATTTTTTCGATATTTGTCGTCCGGAGGGTGGGGCTTTAATATGATACCAAGTTTGTGAATTTTTGTTCCGTCGGTCAAAAGTTTTTAGCAGACACACAAACATACATACATACACACATACATTTTCGCTTTTATATATATAGATTATCGGTATTAGTCCGTTTTAAAAAATAAAGTCCAGCCCTGTTTGGAGAATTAAGATAAAAGCGGCCAATCTAAGTGCAAAATGCAATATTCCGACTTCCTGTTGTTGAATACTTTCTGACTGTTTACTCTTTATGCCCACTGACTTGACATTTACAGATAATTAATTTTCCTCAATTCCTGTGTTAATTTTGGTTGACTGGAGGTAGAATGCTAACCTACGGAGTCAATGGTGACTTTAAAAAAAACATAAAATAACTTTTTATGTTTTTATATAAATGTGACAATATTCGTACACAGTAAATTTCCTCAACATTGGAATATATCAAATACCACCTTGGTAATCATTTCTCTATTGTTTTTCTCCAAATTACCAAAAGGTGAAATAAAAAATGTTTCTTTGTTTTTCTGTTTAAGAAGGTTACGGGTTGGTTAATTCTTGCCTGAAGGGTCAGTAGTTTTTGGGGGGATTTTTTTTTTTTTTTTTGCTAACATCTCTCTCTCTCTCTCTCTCTCTCTCTCTCTCTCTCTCTCTCTCTCTCTCTCTCATCTACGAGCGTGCTGATAAAGTCTAAATCTCTAAATAAATAATGAAATGATAAAAAAAAATGAAAGCTAAATGAAATCAATATTAGTTGGCAGAACACCTCTCCACACACATACGCACATGTAGTATCCCTATAACGATGATAAAGAAAGGAATAGAAAATAAGTCTCCGCCTAATAAAAAGCATTGGGAAAAGTAGATGTCATATTTCCTTTTTGATATTTTAACATAAGAAATATCTCAATTCCAATAAGGAAAAAAATAATGAGAAAAATCTCTTTTCGAAAACATTTTTTTTAAAGAACGTGAATATTAACATAATGAAAAACAAAAAAAAAGAAAATTACAACAGTCAAAAAAAAAAACCTTGTGAAAACACGTTCAAAAGCATGAGAACACTACTCCGAATAATACAAATAATACAAATGTAAAATGTAGACTATGTGTTTCAACAGGACGATACACATAATCAAGGTCACTAAAGCGTGGTTGAGGTAAAACATGATTTCTCTTCACCACAATTATTTGAACTAAACACTTTGGATTACAGCATGTGGGTGTATGCTGAGAATGAACCTTGCAAATGACGATAAGCTGAAGTCCTTATTCAGCTGTGGATCATACAGAATCTGATAATGTAAGGTTTGTAAGTGAATCTTTGGTAGTTTCTGAGTTTTAACCTGACTATTTTATATGACTCTTTCATTAATCTATATATCTATAAAAGTGAGAATGTGTGTGAGGACACTTCCCAACCTATATACTCAACAAATTTTTAATCTACAGACTTGACATTTGATATATAGGATATTCAGACATGTGGAAAACTTTTTAATTCGCTTCCATCTGGAAAAAAAGGCATAATTGAAAAATTGGTATGTGGGTGTGTAGCAAAATGTAGTAGGCAAAAATCAGGAACAAAGATAGGAAATGGTCAGTTTCGCCCTGCACTGCCCACCTCTAGAAGAGAAGGATTTCTTGGCTGTAATAACTGTAGAGAAAGAAGAAGGAGACAAAACCAAAAGGCAGAAGAAAACTCGCTTCTCGCAGATACGTGGTTCGTCACAAAGAACAATCCAACCACCAGAACCACCTACACACAATCTGCAGGACACTACCTGACTGCTTCCCAGTGTTGTGCCTTTATAGCGTCCAGGAATTATATATTTGCATAATCGCGCGAGAACAGACGCGATTCTACGAGAATTGCATGGGATCAACACCAATAAAAACCCATGGACTCTATCTTGGAACTCTCTCTTCCACTCAGCCTGCAACACAACAAACGTAACCGAGGTAAGCTCTTTGTCCCCCCCCCCTCCATTTCGGTTATTGCTAATTTTACTACAGGGAGTGATCGGATTTTTATCTGTTTGTTAACTTTTTTATGAATGTGCATTCATGAATAATTCACATTACAGATTACTTATGTTAAGAATAAATCGTTTGAAAATACCTTTTAAAGAACGTGTCATGCTGGTCTAATGGTTATCGTACTTGACTGTCTTTAGATTTTGGTTTCAATCTCAGCTCGCATATATTTTTTTTACTTACAATAAATGAAATGTCTAGAAAAAAAATACAATACTCGCATGCATGTCTCAGTTTCTTTCTGTTTTTTTTTTACTTAATTTTTTGTTAAAAGAATTTAACGTTACATTTAATACCAGGCAACGTCGGGTACATGCTCTAGTATATTTTATAATAAACTAGACACTCTAGACTAAGATAGTTTATTATTATTCAGATATGAATAAATTAAAAGTAAAACGTATTTCCTTTTCATAAATGCCAAATGCAAACACATTTTGTTGACAACTGTCCATCTCAGGGTGTACCAATGGAACTACCATAGCCTGGCCAGAGTGATATGGGGAGGGATAACTGTTGCCCATGCAGCAGTCCCCCCCCCCCCAGTCTCCATGAAGCCAGAGGATTCAAGAAAAGACAAGTCGATACAGCTTGGCTCTAACTGTGCCACAGGAATTGTCGGTGATGACAATATAAAGTCAGGCCACCTTAGAGACTCCATCTCTGGATTTTCTGTTGGGGTTTTCTCTCTTAGCCTTTCCCCTGACAGGCAGCAGAGATTTTGAATCAGAGTTGCTTTCTCTTAGGTGAGCTATCATTCAAAGTTGATGAGCCCAACCTGCCCGAAGTGACTGGTTTTAAGGTGCCAGTGGACCGACCGCCTTTGCCCTTTCTCCCAGTTAGTATAAACAGTTTTGCTAGGCTTAACAGCTAAATCACAGGAGAGGTAGACTTAGTTGTCTGAGGCTATTTAAGACGCACACTATGAGGACATATTTTAGGGATAGGAAGCACTACCACCCTCGGTTGTGACAGCTTTTGAAACCAATCACCAATACAGACCTCACAATATTATTGGTATAAATAAATTAAAAGTAAAATTATTCATTAAAGAAGTATATTCATTATGCATTGTATACATTTATAGATTGTTTATTTTAAATATGCTTAGTCACAAAAAAAAAAAATTTATGGCTCCTTGCCCTTTTGGCTAAGATTTCCACAGCATAAGCAGCATTTGACACAAGAAGTTTTTATATAATTTTATCCCTTAAACTCAAAATACAGGCAGATATACAAACAGAGAAATTGCCACTTATATTATAAATGGGTAGTTGTGTTGTGCGCTTGTACAACATGCATAATATACTCTCCTTTTAAAGAATGTGGTTTCACTGACAAACTGAGGCAAGATGACTGAGACACAGGTTTTATATAAGAGTTTCTTACTTCTAGGTGAATGGTCTCATGATCCACACGTCCATCTCACCGAGTGGGGGTAACAATTTTTTTGCTTTCTCCATGTAAAGCAAGCAAAATTTCCAGAAACAAAACTTTTTAAAAAGGTTTTCCTACCTATAGAACACATTGCTGTAAGACTGCTTCCTTGAAGATTACAACATAGTTGTCTTCAAAGACAGAGTCAATAAAATCCTGTCATAAATGGTCCTCACAAATAATCAAACTTAGTTCCTTCCATATTATTTTAATTATTCAGACTACTGTTTTCGTATTGCGTGTCATTCTCACAACCTTATTCAAGTGTATCTTGTTGAACTTGAAAATCTTTCTGTCGAACTTGAGAATCTACACAGAATTTAGAATGAAACCCTTTATTTAATCAATTGGGGGTAACATGCTCTCGTTCTGTCAGCCAGGACTGGGTAGAAGTCTATTACTTAAGATGCAATTGTATTCTTAGTATTGGCCACATTGAGGATCAAACCTTCAACCTGGAGAAGAATTTTTACTTAGTACTTTATCAGTTACACCATAGGTCCTTGTGGACTCATGGCTGACGTAATAAGAGCATGCTACCCCCAATGAATTAAGTAAAAGGTTTGGGTCGAAATTTTGTACAGATTCCAGAGTTCAACAGAAAGATCCCTGAGTTTAACAAAATACATCTGAAGAAGGTCGAAGGTCACTGGTCGAAATGTTGTGAGAATAACACTCAAATAGTAATCTCAATAATCCAAATAATATAAATCATCAAAAATAATTTGGAAAATCTATTCATTTTATTAATCATACACAATCCTCTCATGAGGTTCATCATCTTTCAATTGGCAATCGTTCCATTTCACTGACCTTTATCCTTTTGACCCTTATAAGTAGTGGCCCAGTAGTAAAATATATAATTGTTTTTATTCTTATAAAACGTTTACTGATTTAATTTTTTCTATTGCAATTTTCAAAGTAAAACATATTTTTCCAATTAAACAGTAGGGGAACATTTGAGACACTCTTCAACTAGTAAAATATGTAACAGAAAAGGGGGCTTTTGGGTTTAAGATGTGGAGGATATTATTTATTTATTTTTTTTTTCATTTTTGAAAAATTCCAAGAGGAGACAATTCAAGAAGCTCTTAAGAGTTTATAACTTTTAATGTTTTTTTTTTTTTATTTATTACAAAAGTTTAATTTTGTGAAATTTCATTTTATTGTGTGCGATTTTTTAAGACATATGTTTTAATATAATGACGATTTTCATTCATTTCAGAATTTTCTTTTCATTAAAAAGTTCGTTTTAAAACTAGTCATACATTATTAAAAAGAGGCTTTTCTTTTCTTTTTTTGTAAATCATACATTTTCATAGAAATACAAAAAATGCCATTTGTAATTTGTTTCAAAATTTTAATTATTTTTAAAAAACTGAAATTTTTCATTTTAATTCAATAAATGTTCAAATATTGTTTAATTTTGTGTTATTGTTCATATTTGTTTTGCTTTTAACAATATGTAAAACAAAACTTTAACAACTTTTAGCTATCTCCACTTCGGATTCTCTGCCAAATCTATGTATCTATATATGTACAGAAAGGTCCTAGTATCACTAGCAGAGTAGTTTTTATTAAATGAGTCGCCTCCATTAGTCAAACAGACAACATCTGATATTTCTAAATAGTCACTCAACTAAATACTGACCACCTGTTCATTTTCAGTGATCGGAGGAGATAAGCTATAACATAAATGCTTATCAAATATGACAAGAACGGTATAGAACTTATCGACACCCTCACACCCAGAAAATTTTTGCTATCTAAGTAATTTGTTTTAACTCTTCTACTGCGTAATTGTCTTCGTCGTGTCCCGTAATTATGAAAATTATACACCAAAAAAAAATTAAATTTATATTTTCTGCTTCAACAATACACTTTTTCATATTTACTGTAGATAAAGTCTTCATATATACTACTAAAACTCTGACTATGTTGTATTGCTTGCTTACTTGCTTGTCACCATATAAGGAAAAAACAATAACAATTTTATATATATATATATAAAAAATTGTTATTGTTTTTTCCTTTGTAAAACTGAATCATA
This sequence comes from Euprymna scolopes, assembly GCF_053919585.1. Taxonomy (NCBI): domain Eukaryota; kingdom Metazoa; phylum Mollusca; class Cephalopoda; order Sepiida; family Sepiolidae; genus Euprymna; species Euprymna scolopes. The sequence goes on from NC_136492.1 coordinate 64,063,920, forward strand.
TTACGCAAAGCCAAAAAAAACAAAACAAAAACAACAATTTCCCTCTACAAAACAAATTAAACACCATGCTTTGTCCCATCTCTCTGCCTGTTCTACAAGTACTTTAATGGTGAATGCTCTAACGAACTACAAGCACTTGTACGCTCTCGACAAAAATACCCGACAAATCCGACAAGCAGCTAAATCCCACCCCTTCACAGTAGAGATTCCTAGGTGTAAGAAAGCCTTCTACTCCAATAGTTTCTTCTTCAGAACTGCTAGACTTTGAAACTCCCTTCCAGGATTCTGCTTTCCCAATTGTACTGACATGCAGAAGTTCAAGTGTAATGTGAACAGACATCTTGCTACTCATCTCCCTTCATAATATCTTTGCAACTTATGTCCCCGATAGTAGTCCCTTATTTCAAAGTGGCACTGTGCCTTATTTGGGGTGAAAAATGAATTAAAAAAAAAAAACTTGAAGCATAAAAACTTTTGCCAAAATGATTGCATCTGAAAAAGGTTGATATGTTCTATAACAACCAAACTAATTTGGATTTAATCTTTCTCTGCGATTAAATTGGTACGTAAAGTTCCAAAGTGAAAATATATATAAAATTCTGTTAATAAGATCTTCCCAACCCTTTTCTAAATAACAGACCTCTCACTGTTTTCCTGTTTGTTCTGAACCGAAAACAAGTAGGCCAATCTCTAAGTGCAGTGGGATCTAAATGGGAGAGAAAAGAAAAAAGTGAGTTGAAATTTAGAGAGTGACCGATGTTCTTTCAAGATGAATGCAATTTAAGAGAGGCTGAGGATGAAAAAAACGAAAGTGGGCATCATATACTACACTTTGATTTATATATTTTATTATTTTGACAAGAAAACTGTTGACAAAACAATTAGGCACAAGGCCAATCAAAAAAATGGAGAAGGGGGGGGAGGTTTATAGTCATCCTTGTCACTGTAACTTTGTTGACTAAGCTAATCCTAACTAAATTTCTCAGTCACCATAATACCACATTCACACCAGGGGTCGTTCTACTTAAGGTTCCCAAATAAAGTTGTTTATTTCTTAGAAAAAAAAAAAACGCACTTTGATTTTAGGTAAAAGGCAATGTACTTAATCGGTCAAAATCATTCACATTTTTTTTTTTTACAAGAAAATTCAAGAACACAAATGTTAGAGGACGGAAAAGCGAGGGCGGGTACCTACAGTTATTAATCATAAATCCATTATCTTATCCATCTTATATCCATAATGTAAATCCATAAAACGATTCAAACCCATCCTGTTAGCAATTGTTGATATAACCTTGATGTATTTATATCACACGGTGCATATAACTACATGCAGTCTGCACCTGAAATAGATGTGCTTGCAGCAATGCTTTTGCCTGCAGTCATTCAGTTCAGGTGTTGTTAGCAGTTAATGTTATGATTGTTGTATAAAGTTAACTTAATTACTGCTTTGCCTGACCAAGATTGGCATGATAGTGTTCTCTTATCGCAACTTATAAAGATGTTTTCTTTTCTTTTTGCTTTCTTTTTTAACCTCTTCAATTTTATTTTAATTAGTTAAAAAAAAAAAAAAGAAAGAAATATAATTTGATTTTATCTAAAACAGACACCCTGGCATTGCCCGGGAATGTGTAATCCTACTCCCAGCATTGAAGCCAGTGATGTGCAGAGAGAGAGAGAGAGAGAGAGAGAGAGAGAGAGAGAGAGAGAGAGAAACAAACAAACAAACAAACAAACAGCGGGGAAGGAATTGATGTGGCAGTCGCCTTGGTCATACATATTGGAAGTACATAAAATCATATTTCAATTGTCTTCATTTCTCATATTTCTCAGTACTAGGATTTATACTTGAGTCTTTGGGGCATACAATCAAGGAGTTTAATCTCGGAATCACCAGACCTTCACATGCCATGTCACAATTTTTATTGTCTTTTTTTATCTTCTATATATATAAAAGCAAAAATGTGTGTATGCATGTATGTATGTATGTGTGTTCGCTTTTTGTGTATGTCTACAAAAGGCTTTTTTCATCGTGATTCTCGGTTGGCTCGCTCCTTCTTAAAACTTTTTATATGCTGTCTAAATAATAATATCTCCGACTCAGGAACTCGGGTCGCAGCTATCTTTAATTTACCCGACTTTTACAAGCTATTTTCGAGATATTTTTGGATCGCTGCGAAGCGGGGAAAACAGAAACTGGCTTCCAGCGCAAAACTAGGTCAAACATCACGCGACTTAACATTCTCGCACCTGCTAATTTCGGTTTATAAATGTCAACTTAACACACCTATCTATTCATCTATTTCCGACGGTTGAGATGGTTAGGTTGCAGGGTTTTTTTTCCATTTCCTTTCCATCTCCGCGTCAAAGGTTTGGAGTTCAAGCTTACCTTTCTACTAAAACTTTTTTTTTTCTTTTACACCCCCAAACACCCAGCCAAGGTTTTTTTTTTTTTTTAAACAGGGTTGTTTTGATCTAACCCCCCCCCCCACACATACACAAACACCTCCAAACACCCGGGCAACGCCGGGTACCTCCTGCTAGTATTTCTATAATTCCCAGTTTTCATGTTATAAATAAAATAAAATAACCGCACAATAGAAGCTAGTCATATCTTTTGAAAGATTCTCATGTCAACCACGTAAAATACATGGGATTTAACTTTAATACAACTATCAACGAGAGCGATCAAGGTTGGATTTTCTGGTTTTATAAATCCACGTTTATTTATTATAATAGAGACGTTGAATCTTTACGGTTCCAGGTGAGAATTGTCTGAAGATAGTGGTTTCAATCCTACCCAAAGCTGACCATGAATGCATAAGTTCAATCATTATAACAATACAATTTGCAATATCTTCTGATCTATTCGGGCAGAATAAAAAAGAGACATTACTTTTAGAACAACCCTTGCATGTGTGTATGTGTGTGTGTGTAGTCTGTTTATTATACAAACATGAATGACCATGAATGCATAAGTTCAGTCATTATAACAATACAATTTGCAATATCTTCTGATCTATTCGGGCAGAATAAAAAAGAGACATTACTTTTAGAACGACCCTTGCATGTGTGTATGTGTGTGTGTAGTCGGGTTAGGGTTAGGGTATTATACAAACATTATTGGTTACATATGTGCATACATGTTTCAGTGGAGTCCTAATTCATGGATAACACTTCATCAGGCCAAAAAAGACTTGAAATTTTTATTCTTTTTTGGTCTGATGAAGTGTTGGCCCTGAATTGGAACTTCACTGAAACATGTATGCACATATGTAACCAATAATATTTGTATAATAAACAGATTATATACTAGCTCTGTCCTACATTGAGCACACTTCAAAAATCACGTGTTTCATTAGATTTACATTGAGAAAACCAATTGATACAACCGATATATATATATATATATATATATATATATATATATATATATATATAGCATACGAAGGCAAAGGTAATCTGTAAGTAGATATATTTTGATAAATGCCATCCCAAAAAGTATAACATTTTCTTGGTTGATTTTTTTTTTACTCTTTTTAGAATAGTGTGACCTTTTTACATAGAAAAAGCTAAAGCTTCCAGGTGTGACATTTTGACCAAAGACAGCAACCAGACAAGGCAGCAATGCAAGTGTTAAAAGCCGACCTTTCAACATGTTGTATTGATTGCAAACTGCCAATGGTGCCCGTTTATGCGATGGTTTTGATATTTTCTATCGAGGTTTGAGAGGGTGTAAATTGTAGTTTTACAGCCAGCAAAGCAATGGAGTCCAGAAAGTTTGTTTGTTATCCATAATGTGGCTCTACTTGCACAAAAGATCTGTAGAGGTGATAGACATATTTATACAAATTCCAAATAAAATGAAAGCAATATGTGGAAGAGAATACACACCTTCTGCTTTTTTTAAGATGAGAATTGATTATTCTTATTATTTTGATTCTTTAGACTACTATTCTCATCTTGTGTTATTTGACCAAAGTTTCAGTCGATGTACCCTTCGAACTTCTTGTAGGTGTATCTTGTCAAACTCTGAAATTTTTCTGTCAAGCTTGTAGTGGATAAAGTACTCGGTAAACAAGCCGCGTGTGCATGGTCCCCCTCTGGTGCCGCATGTGAGAGATGACGCCACAAACAATAGTGAAGAAATGATGAATGTGAGAAGTGTGAAGGGCCAACATTGTCGTCAGATTTTCGCCAAGTTTCAGAAAAATCTAATGGATGGGGCAAAAGTTATGGGGTAAAAAGTGATAGTTTTTGTAATTTTAGGGCATTTGTGACCCCTTTTCAGCTCCTGGGGACGCCGGATCCCAGTGAAAATGGACAAACCATGCAGTTCCACACCTTAAAACATGTATATTTTAATTCAGCACCCTGGAAAACAACTATATAGACATACATATCAAGTTTTTCAGTAATATGAAAAAGAGCTCCAAAAAGGCATGTTTTTTTAGCCTTAAAAGTCCCAGAGGGATGCGAACCAGAATTTTGCCAGGGTCACCCATACTGAATTTATATTAAGAACAATGGCCTCCACATTTTGATCAAGTTTCAGAAAAATCTAATGGATTGATCAAAAGTTATGGGGCAAAACGTGTCATTTTTGGCATTTTGGGGCATTTTTTTTTAACTCTTTTGAGCCCCTGTGGATGCAACGGAACCTTTGCAAAAAAAAATTTTTACTGTGCACATCTATTTAACGAAATACAATTTCTAGAAAAATTTCAGGAAAAACTAATGGACGGTTATCTGGCAATTGTCCGAACTAACGAACGGACGCCACTGAAAACATAGGTCCCTCTCTGATAAATAGGGGGACCAAAAATACTTATTTGGATTATTCAGACTACTGTTGTCATCATGAGTATTATTTTCACATTTCAGTCAATGTAATCTCCAACTTTCTTCAGGTGTACCTTGTCGAATTTGTAAATCTTTGAAATGGCTTTTACAGACAAATTTCTTTCTCCCTCATTTCATTGTTTTAATAATAATAATAATAATAATAATAAAGTAATATTTTTGTGCACATATTAAAAGTAAATAATATTCCTTCTTTTTTTTAATAAATTATTATCAGTTATAAAGATTAAGCCTCTTCTTTGCTCATAAAATTTGCACAATTATTGAAGTAAGCCAGCCACACACATTCATTTTTATTACATAGATAATAATTAGTGTTAGTAACGTTGTTACATCTGCCACCCACCAAGATCCATTTATGTAAGGTTTTGTCTAATTCAATCCAATATTATTTTTTTATTGTGTATTTATTGCTTTTATTAACAGTAGTAGTAGTAGTAGTGGTAGTAGTATATACTTTTATTTTTCTCATGATATAATTGGGTGCCACTTATCTACATGGAAAGAACATCTACACCTCTTACTTTATTTTTGTCAATTAAGAATCTTTCTTTATGCTGAGCCAAGACCTTTTCAATTCTTTATGTATGTACTCTGGTATTGCAATTGACAAAGTTATACTGAGAATTTAAGGAAAAATTATGAAAATTGAGTTGATTTAAGTTAATGTAAGCTTTCCGTTCATTGGAACAGATTGCTGAACCTTCAGCAACTTCTCATTGAATAATTGGTTGAAGTTTCACACGGTCTCTTCTTTAAACGATTAGGGCTCCAGGTTCAGTAACTACATATTCTTTTGAAACCAATGAGAAGTATTTTCTTTCCTCTTGTACAGTGTTGACTGCAATAGGAGGTGTAGATCGCATAACAAAGTAGATCCATGAGACGCAGACCATACAAATTTCAAACACCCCAAGATAAGCAATGTCTGACAGGATATTTTTTTCAATGACACTATATTTTTGAACTTTTACTTCTGGTTGAGTTGAAGAGTAGGGAGAGCACAGCTCACTTTAAGATCACAGATTTTCGTTAAAGAAAAAATGTTTTATTATTTAAAAGGGTTTTATTCACAAAAGATTTATTTACAAAAAGTTTTTTTTTTTTTTTTAATGAACGTTAAAAAAAACGTGCTGGTTTATAAAACTATGTTTTAAATTGGTAGCAGACAAAAGCAGATATTAGGTAAAATTTGTTTTTGTTTAATTATTTTTCATTTAAACTTTACAGAATAATAATAAAAAAAAAAATTACAATATTTTCTGTAAGAAAAATATATAAGCAAATAAAAAATTTTTATAAATAAATAATTTTATGCAAAATTTTTTATAACTTATTTTTTATATAAAAAAACAAAACAAACAAACCAAAAACACTTAAACTTTAATTACCTTCCCACAAGAGAAAAATCAGACACAAGGTCAGTTTTTAGTGTAGGGAAAAATTTATTTTCAGAAAGTCATATTAAGTATTTATTTACAAGTATAATAAAATAAAATGTTGGAAAACATAATTTTATTTACAAGCACGTTTTATTATACACAGATTTTTGATTAAAAGAATTTATAAATAAAACTGTTAAATTAGAAACACTTTTTTTTTTAATAGTAGAACTTCTAACTTTGCCCTTGCAGGAATGCAAGTAAATAGAAAACATTTTTATATAAAAGTCATACAAAGATTTGTAAATAAAATTATGTATTTTGTTTATATATTTTGCTTACAAAAAAAAAAAAATGTAAACGTTTTTTTTATTCTGTAAAGTTTACGAAATTTAAAATAGTTTTAATTAAACAAAAAAGTTTTGCATATTATCCATTTCAATTATTTTTATTTTATTATTTTCGTATTATCCATTACAATTTTTTAAAGTGGCCTTTTGGTCATCACTTATTTTGGGCTGCAAAATGTCAGTTGGATTCTCAAAGTGATACATCAAATCCAACTGATATTTTGCAGCCCCAAAAAAGTGATGACCAAAAGGCCACTTTTAAAAATTGTAATGGATAATACGCAAAACTTACCATACCCATCTGATACTGGCCAGGCTCATCATTGCTTAACTTTGGTAATCTGGTGGGAACCGGTGTGTCAATGTGATTGTGCTGTTCTTGATTGTCCTGCATGCATCTCCTTATATTGTCCAGTTCTTTCTATGGTGTCATCGAAGCTAAGCCTGTCTTTAAGTCTTGCATTATACATCCCAGATGCTCTTATTCATTCTATTGACGTCGGCATACCATCGAAACCTCTTATAATGCACACATCTCTCACACTGTCCAGATTTAATTTGGATTTCTTTTGAGCTCATCAGAACTAAGTTTGTCTAAGATTGGTGTTACACATCTGTCATATCATTCTCATATCATTTCTCTCCATGCAACACATGTCCTCAACCCTCACTAGCCAGGTTTCACTTCGATACATCATCACACTGAATATACATACCTGACAGAGTCTTCCCTTGATAGTGATAACTCTCTGCTAGTTAATAATGACAAAAAAAAATCCTTGAACTTACTCCATCCACTCCTAATCCTTGCTATCGCACTAGAACCCATTCTATCTTGTGCTCCATTAGTATCACCAAGGTAATAAAATTTCTGAATAACCTCAATAGCTTTGCCATCCAAATGTGACAAATTAGAGTGCTACGGTAGCGAGTGAATAGAAATTAACAAAGCTAAATATGAGGAATTTAGAATATAAATATTTGAAACAAATAAATACAAATGAAATATTTGGAACAAATAAGGAATGTCTCAAAACAATAACAATAATAAATCGCTTGATCTTGAACGTCAAAGAATGATATAATTGTCTAGTTTAGAAAGAGGTCAAAGCTTAGAGAACAAAAGAACAAGTTGATTATATAGGTGACAACCGAATTGGGAAAGACAGAGTTTCTACTTAGAAATAGAGTTGTTCGTTTGGTCTTTGGGAGGCGAGAGGACACAGCACAAGTTTGAAGATGTAAGGGCTAGCGAGGAGAGTTTGGCATTGCATTGTGTCTCGGTCACATGAGGCATTAAAGACTGAAATAAAGCTTAAACAAAAGAAATTGTCTTTGTGTTGATTTGCATGCCACTTGATATTGGAAGATCCTTTATTCCAGCGTCTACAAGATGAGGAGGAATTAACAGCAAGAAGCATCAGCAATGAAAAAACCTAATTAAAGGTATATCCTTTTATCTGTATGTCATGCATGTCTGAAGTTTTATTGCTGTTACTACTTATATATTTGGACTGGAGTTAGCAGTCCATTTCAAAGAACTCTTTATTATATTTGTTTAAACTCACACCCACACACGCATTGATAATGAGTCTGCAACATGCCATTATTTACTCTCCTAATGCTGATAGAATGTGTACGATATACACACATATATAAAACACACAGATGCAACACAAATACGTTTTCTCCATATCTAAGTACTCACCCATCTCTACTGATTTAAGAACGGATTAAAAAAAGAAAACAAGGAGCACTTTTCAGCATGCCATACTTGTATTGCTGATAAACTGACTATAAAAAAATAAATAAATAAACAATTGTGGAGTGTGCATTTCATATGAAATCCAACAAATATATATATATTTTTTGTTATGAAGATGTGTACAATTTTTATTATAAAATAACTGTTTGTTCTTTTTTCTATTTCTTTTTATTATAATCATGAGTTGCAATGTGTGTCTTAAGGTTTGGCATATTGCTCTGAACTGCTTTACATACATGGCACCTGTAATAAAAAGAAAAACAATGTTAACTAACGGCTATGTTGGCTAGTACATATTACCAACTCAGCAGGTGTGAGCATAGTCAACAGAATTCAAACATTTGACTCTACTTATAAAAAGCTAGAATCATGGGAAAAGAAAGTTGATAATATTTACAGATATGACATAGAATGTAAATTACAGGCGGTTGAAGCTCTCAAGAGTTTTATGGAAGTGTTAAAAAGACAAGAACAAAGTTACTTCCCTTTAGTTACTGGTATAATAATAACAATGGCCATAACTTCCCAAATAATTAATCTTTTCTTTTAAATTTTAGATATAATACATCTGAGGTCACACTGATAAAAAAAATACTAGCTTTCTGAGTGTTAGTTGTGTATTTTTTAAAGTTTGACCTGGACATACAAACAAACATTTACTCTATATATAATAGATTAACGTGCACACTTTTATGGCTGCATCAATATAATAGAAATAAAGAAAAAGATGAAACAACCAGCAGACAACAGCCCGACTTAGTTTCAGTAATTTTTTCTGTTTGCCCCCCCCCTCAAACAACTAGTAAGAATAAAAAAAAAATAAAATTTTTTTCTGATCTCTTATGCACTAATTTTATCCCCGATGACCTCAACTGAAAGAATATTAGGGTATAACTTTTGACCATAACCAGTTTTGGGGTCATACTGAATCAGCATATGTCAGGTTTATAGCTTCTAAGTTTTGATTAAACAGACAGAAATACCACTTGAAGATTTTCTATTCTAATAAGCTTCTCTCCTTGGACTAGAATTCTCTTTCTACTCTGTTTTCATAACTCTACCCACATGCAGAAATTAAAATGTAATGTGAACAAACATCTTACTGCTCAACTCCCCGTCCAGGTTATCTCCTATGAATTTGGATTCTATCATAGTAGCTCTTTATGCTTTAGTGGCAGTATGCTTTATTCAACATGAACAAAAGTAAAAAATAAAATAAAATAAAATGAACAGATAAATAATAGAACATTGATGGATATAAAATTTTAAACAGTATTGACTGCAATTCTAGTTTTCTGTAGTTGTTTTGCTTCAGTAAGCATCTTTGTTCTTTTATTTTTTATATCCAAGCATTTCTATAAGAGACTTTGTCTATTGACCCATTCATTTGTCATGCTTAAGTTTGAAATAACATTTTTTTCACTAAAATCACAGACTGAATGGACAGCTCTTATAAGAAGTTCTATCTGTTAGTCTGTTCCAATTTACTTATCTCCCCATGAGAGCATAGTTAGACACAATATTTAGATTTTTAATGTATTTATCAAAAAGGAACACTGAATTAATTAAGACAAAAAAAAAAAAATGCCTCAGTTTAGAAGAATTTCTACTCCACTGAACAAAGAGAGGAAAGATGAAATAGAAACAGATACTACATTTTGCTTCTAGTCAAAAGGTTGTTGGCCATGTACAAACTTGAAATTTAGTATGTAAGGTATTTTGACATGTGGAAAACTTTTTAATCGGTTTTCATCTTGGAAAAAAAGGCTGCTAAGGAGTTAAAATTTTTAAAAATTGATAATTGGGGAGGGGCCTCGGATTTTTATCTGTTTGTCAACTGTTTCACAACTGAACATGTGCAAATCATTCACATGACAGCTTCTTTATGTAAAGAATAAGTAGGTTTGAAAACACTTTTTAAAGATCATGGCAAGCTGGCCTAATGGTTATCATACTTTACTCACTGCCTTTAGGTTATGTTAGGTTTGGTTATGATCTCAGCTCAAGTATTTTTTGTTTTAAATTACAAGAAGTGAACTGTTTACGGCTGCATAACACTCACATGCGCATGTCTCAGTTTCTTTCCGTTTTTTTTTTTTGTTTTTTTTTTACTTCATTTTTTTTTAACAAAATTTATTGTTACGTTTAATACCGGGTAATGCTGGGTACATCTAGTATTAAATAAAATTCAGTTCTAATTGACACTTTGCTAAAAGGTCAAAGGTTTAATTCTCAGTACGAGTGATACTAAGAATATAATCATCATTTACTTAAGACTTTTATTTGATCATGGCTGACGGAATGAGAGCATGCTTCCCTGTGGATTAAATAAAAAGAGTTCCGTTTGAAATTACGTGCAGATTCCTAAGTTTGACAGAAAGATTTCAGAGTTCTATAAGATACACCTGAAAAAGGTTAGATGTTGAAATGGTAGTTTGATTATTTCGAATAATACAAACTGTTTTCCTTTTCATGCTCTCTTCTAAGTTTGTCCTTTCTTTCTCCTTCATTTTTACCTTGCTTATTAATGAAAAATTTTTTTGTGTAACTTAAGCCAAGTATTAATGAGATTTTCCTTCAAGCCTCTTTTAGACATGATCTAAAATACTGGTTTACAAAAATAAAATAATAAATGGATAAAATAAATAACAATAAAATGCTTGGCTCTGAGACAAGCATGTGAATAAATATTTTTCAACTTATTTTTGTGCGTTGAATTCAATTTTCCAAACATCTTTGGCTTTATCATGTTGAGTTCTTTTCCTTTACGTATCCTGTTTTACTAGAACGCATATATTAATAATATGAGTTTTTTTTTTTTTAATTTTACTATAATATAAAGGTAAATTACAATAAAAATATAATTTTAACATCACTTGTAGTAATAGCAGCAACAGTAATTCCTTTCTCAGTCTGAAAACTGTTAGATCTTATTGCTCAGTAGTCTTATTGCATTAAGTGAACCATACTTGTGACAAAACACTAGTCTCTCACCAGTTATGTTTCTCAGCAAGTTTAATATTCATTTATACACTTAGGTGGAGTGTTTACTTACAACATTTCCTATTCCCAAATGGTCACCTATCTAGCTGCTGACTGATCAAACTATAGATATATATTGTAAGATATGCTTAAATATGATAGTTTAATTCATGCTGATTAGGTATTTACTATTATAGAGACAATTTTCTATCAATTATTATAATGAACCTAATATATACTAGTGAGATCAAAACTAAATATATATATATATATATATATATATATATATATATATATATATATATATATATTGAAACCAAAACATACAACTCTTCACCCTTATTCCTTAGTCTCTGACCCATGCCCATATATATATATATATATATATATATATATACTAGCATTTTAGCCCGGCGTTGCCCGGATGTTTGTAGGTGTATGTTCAGCAAAAAAAAAAAAAAGGGTTAATTTTTTAAACTTTGACCCCTATTATGACCTCTTAAAATTTATTGTTTTGGCCTCAAATCAAGTTATTAAGTTAGATCCATGTCCAAGGAACCTATATCTAAAATTTCAAGTGTGTAGACCCAAAATTGTCGGAGGAGTTTGGTAGAGTTCTCAAAGGTCAAATCGTTGAACTTTGACCTTTTAACAGCGAAATTTCTGGACGAAAACCGATCATATTGATTTTCCCAAATCTCAGTACCCTGTATATCAAATTTCAAGTCTGTAGACTTAAAATTGACAGAGTTATTGCATAGGGAAATGTACACTGACAGACAGACACATAGATACACAGACAGACACACAGACACATTCACTTTATATATATATATATATATATATATATATATATATATATATATATTCAGTTGTCATCCCTTTTTTAAAAGATGAAATTGCCTGATCATTGAAAACAAGATGCAAGCAAGCAAGGTCCACAGAGTTATATATATTTCTCCAAAACCTCTGCCCCTTGAGGGAGGGGAGACTAAAACTTGCTGCTATGGTTTCAAATGATTTGAAATAACAGCAAGGGGAGACTTGATTCCAAATATTTCTCTTATGTTATCTCCCCTCTTTTGGAAATAGATTGGAAGATTTTTTAATGTTTCCAGTATCATATAATCCTTATACACTATGAAATTTACTTTATGTATAAAAACCAAAGAGGGGAGAAAATATCTAATATTTTGGGGAAATATTAGATATTTTGTAATTCATATGCAAAACTAGAAAAGCAAATGACTATGATTGAAATATTTTAGCTGTAAAAAAGTGCCATAAATCAGCTCTGGATGATAGATGACCCCCTTAATGTGCGACCTTAAGGGCAAATGTCACATAACCCACTACACAATTCAGGTCATTACCTTCCCAACGAGCCTTCATTAGTTAAATTCTTATCAATCTCTCTCTCTCTCTATATATATATATATGGATATATCTGTACTCATAGCCAAAATGAATATCGAAATGCTCATATCTTTGGGTCTATGGGACGAAACTACATGAAAATGTGCAGGCTTTTTGAAGATTATGATACTATTCTATGGTTAAAATTTTATGACAATTAGTAAAAAAAGAACCTATATTTTCAAACTAATAAAATATGCCCAAATTTGCCTACATTTTATATATAGTGTCCTGTAGGCCAGCTTCAGTTTTGCTGCTTCAGTTGTCTCCCTTGTGGCCTTGCCAGGCCACTAATATACATACACACTGAATGTGACAACAAAATTGTCAATGTCATCATATGTTTATCATCACTAAAAGTACAAAACTAATCCTTATAATTTTGTGCAGGTGCATGAATAGTGCCTTAAGAAAGACAGGATTATTATTTCTCCAAAAATTCTGCATTAATATTTAAGTTATTAGATCATAAACAAAAACGTTTTCAATAATCGTGTGCTTGTAACATCAACAGACTATTGTTGACTGAAAAAAAAGATCATACAAGCCTCCAAAAATGGCGCTAGCATTCAAACCTTTGGCTTCCATCTCCAAAGTTAATCCAAGAGCTATCAAATGAACCTTAGACAGGTTCCAGAAAAGTGGAACAGTTGAAAGAAAAGCTGGATCAGGAAGTCACAACAGGAAGAATGATCGTTACTTCAATTTGAAACTGAAGAGTTCCATAAAAAAATGTTTTGACTCAATCTATAAGAGGCTTGACTCATGACTGAAGAGTATCAGCAATGAGAATTCAAATGGCAATCAAAGACTTGAAAATGAAATTGTATGAAAGTGAGATTCGAGAGGGCAAAAAATCTCCTGAAAAACATGATCCTGGTGTGATTTTTTACATGGATGATAAGACTTTCACACAGGATTCAAATCGATGAAGCAGTTGTATTATTGCTTCCAATCCTCATGAAAGAGATCCAAGTGCCCATTTTTAAAAAGCAAAACAGCTACAGAAGTGATAGCTTTTGCTTGCGTCACATCAGATGGCAAAGAAATTTCACTGACAATGTTTAAAGACCCACTGAAGCTTGTTACATTCACTTTTTAGAAGATGTTAAACTTTGGATTCTTTCTCAATATCCTGAAGTAGTTGATCAGACAAGACCCAACAAAATCAATAAAGAAGTCAAGCTCACTTTCAAGTAGGATGAAGCTCCTTGTTACAAGCCGAATCGCTCAAAAGTTTCTCAAGGATGAATTTGGGGACAGGTTTTAGGATGACACTTGACCCACTTTTTCCCCTGATTATAATCCATTAGATGATAGTATCTAGAATGAACTGGCTAGAAAAGCTTTTAAAAAGTCCCACAACACTGTTAAGAATTCCATGGAATAGACAAAGAAAAAAGGCATCATAAAAGAATTCATCAAGAAAGCTTGTGATGCATCCTGAAAGAGAGTGAAGGAAGTTATTGCAAAGAAAGGAAACAACTCTTGAAGTCTAACATTTTTTGCCCTTTGATATTTGTGGAATTTATTATGAAATGATTAACGTTTGATTTAAGTCTTATTGGAAATTTCTAACAATTGTTCGATATTTTTTATGTTAGATTAATAAATTTACTGACAAATTTGGTTTGAATAATATTATTCAAAATTTATCCTTTCAGACTAACGATAATTTCGATCATTTTCTTGCCCAAAACTTTTAAGAATGAAACCACTGCAAACCACTGATGAAATTTCTAGAAAAGTTCTTCAATAAATTGCTGAAATACAAAGGCTTAAAGAATTATGTTAAAAATGTGGCATTTTTGCTGTTCCACCTAGTATATATATATATATATATATATATATATATATATATATATATATATATATATATATATATATTCCTGTTGATTTCAACGTATGAGGTCTGTCACAACAATTAAGTTATTCAGAAATCTATATGGATGACTTTCTTTATTGTGGTGAAGGCTTTGTGTAGAACCAACCACACTTTTTGGTACAACTACTAATCTCTGTCAGTAAAATGGCTGCAGTAAAACTTAGGCTTACATCAGTGTTTTTCCTTATCCTCAATGTTTGTCTTTACTAAGACTGGAGGTTCATCTCTTCCAGTGGTTTAAATGCACCCCCCCCCCAGATACAAACCAGGAAATTTCTATATTCTAGCACTTTCATCAATGATTAACAATGGCTGTGCATGGGCATCCAGAGCGTGCTTTGTCATATGAGGGTTGTTCCAAAAGTAAAGCCTATTTTTTTTTTTTAATTCAAAAAGTTGAAGAGATACAAAGACAGAGGTGGTACCATTAAAACAAATGATGTTGTGCTCCCGAATTTATTTTTCTACATGGTCACCACCATTCTCAATATTCTTTTAATGATGCATGTCAGTGAGAGAGGTTGCTTTCTTAAGTGTCTCACACCATCAATATCTGCAACAGAGAGATGAAACTTTCAGGGCATGAATGCATAAATTTATTCAGAAGCAGAGATGTCTAATTGAATTCCTCCATGCAGAAAGAAATTGAACTGATCAACATTCCTCAGTGCCTGTTGAACGTTTAAAAAGCCAATACTGTTAATGTCAGCACAGTTAGGAGATAGGTTTGTCGATTTCAGAGTAGCAACAGAGATGTGAGTAACAAAACACACTCCAGACTTTTATAATCGAGGCACGAAAGCAGGCTAGCAAAATTGCATTGAGAATGGTGGTGACTATGTAGACAAACAAATTCTGTCGCTCATTTTTAATGGTACCACTCCCATTTTTGTAGATCTTCAATGTTTTAGGTTTTCAGTTAAAAAACAGGTGGCCTTACTTTTGGAATGACCTCGGTAAAATCAAAATAGTGCAATTTTTAGCTTGAATGAAAAACAGAACAAACCTTAAATTCTTTTTCAGAAGTTCTTCATTTTTTGAGTTATCAACTTCGATTTTTCCTTTCTCTTCAAGTTGTTTTAGGATATCTGTGGAAAAAATATAGAAAAGCACAAAAATATAGAAATAATACACTTATTTATTAACCAGCATTGGCTGGGTTGTGTTTGGACATACCTGCTATACTTAGAATATTGTGCAGTCAGCACCAACCCTATTCAGGGTTTAACCGGCTTCCTCCGAAGGAGGAAGTTTCATAGGAGTATGAAATTCACAAGCGGTCCCATTCACAAGTATACCCCGTTAGGGGAGATGACGGCGTTAGGTTTTTGCAACTTTTTGCAGGGAGGTGTCGAGGTCCACCTACATACAGCACCTGGACTTCCCAAATTGGTCACCCATTTTAGTAATGACCAGGCTTAACATTGCTTAACTTTGGTGATCTGACGGGAATCGGTGCGTCAACGTGATTATGCTGTACTTGGAATATTGAGCACTTTTGATTACTATACGCCACTTCCATCCCAGGGAACACCAAGTAAGTTTTCTTGTAAATTTTGCATTCAGATTTGTTTGCAACTGTTTTAATGTTACAAATAGGAGGTTTTTTTTTTTTGTGCATATGGATCTACCACTCAGTAGTTGGTAATCGATCAAAGGTATAATGCAAAAAATTATTGATCATGATGTGTGTGTGGGGGAGGGGGTTAAACAATTTTATATATTTTTTTTTGGCTGGTGGGTAAACTCAAATGATACTTGTGTTTTGCTAAATAAAAGCCATGATAACGAATGTATAGATTTAAAAAAGTAAAAAAAAAAGACAAAACATTCAAAAACCATGTAAAAATTACTTTAAATTAGTTTTTTTATTTTCTGTTTCAAATATAAAGGTGGGGGAAGAGTTGAAAACATTACCATTTCACATGCACATTTGTCAATAAGAAAGTTGTATTCAAAATGATTGACAGTATCACTGTTTTTTTTTTACTTATCCAATTTAACTGAGGGTTGACTAATAAACTTTTTTGTTGTAGGAGAGGTAAAATGACATGAAATAAAATATTAAACATAAGAGAGGGCAATAAACTTTTGGGGGATTTTTTCAAGATGGGAGGAATAAGCTCAAATGAGGGAAATACTCATGTTAGGCAAAATAAAAATGATAACAAATGAATAGATATAAAACAGTAAAACAACACTTAAGACATTCAAAACCACATAGAAATTACTCCAATTTATTTATTTACTTTTTTTTTTGTTTTCTGTTTCAAATATAAATGGGGGAGAGTGATTTTAGTATTTAGAAACCCATTCTTAATATGGGCGAGGGAGGGCTTTTCTTTTTCTAAACTATTCTGTACTTTCACATAACAATTTAATAAACAAAACATACAGTAAAAATTGAATTTAACTTGAAAATCCTATCTAAAAATTAGCACGGTTCGTAAACTGCAGAAGTACTAAACTGATAAAAATACAAAAATTCAATCGCCTTTTCAGGGGTAGCAGTAGAGCCCCCCTCCCTCCCCACTTCCACAATTATTTATATGTTTTAATGATTTTTTAAAGTAGAAACAAACATACATTGGATGATTAAAAAAAAAAAAAAAAAAAAATACCCGCCCCCAATATTATTTAAAAAAATAAATTAAATTGAAAATAATTCATGCAAATCAACTTTAAATAATATTCCTAAATAGAAAAATTAAAACGATTCTGTTAAAATAAACTATAAATAACATAGAACTAATTATTAAAACAGATTTTCTTTAATGTAATATGTAAATTAGGTTATTCCTGTAATATAAATTTCCTTTGAATAAATAGTGCATATATAGGGCTGATGGAATGAAGATATATAAAGTCCATTTAGTTTTTTTATCATTACATTAATTTGAAACTGTAACTTTTGTATATTAATCAAATTGTAAACAGACAGACAAACAGACAGACAGGAATATGACTTTATTATAGTAGATACTAAACTGTTTAATTTGAGAAACTCATTATAATTATTGGAAAAGAGTTCAAAACTCGGTTTTTAATAAATTCATAATTTTTCATGAGTATATCGCTCAAAAAATGTAAATAATTTAATCTGTCTGTCTGTCTGTCCGGTCTCCATATTTTCAAACTCTATCTCCTCCAAAACTAAAAATCAGAGCGGCGCTAGGGGCCCTCAAATAATTGATTTTTTTACAGGCTGTTCTTTTATCGGCTTTTAGTCAGTTAAAATTGTTTTTAAGAGGTCAAAAATGGGTCAAAAGTTTTTTTAAAAATCATACAACATTTTGTACATTCAGCTTAATTTATTTTTAATTTTTTATTTTTAACCACTTTATATGTGTGTCACCTTGGTGCAGGGATAATGTCACCAGCTTTGAATGCTACAATTTCGATTTCAATTGTAGCTGATGGCACCTCAATATATTTTTTTTTTTACTTTTGAAATCACGACTCTATAATAATATATAAGAAATCTGGATAAATTAAAATATCATATTTAAACATATTTTACACCCAGGCAAAGCTGACCCCCCCCCCCATATTGGAAAAAAGTTAAAAACTCGGTTTTTAATAAATTCATAATTTCTCATGTGTATATCATTAAAAAAAAAAATGTAAATAATATCAAATAAAAACTAAGTAGATCATTCATTGTAAGATGGGCATTTACTTTCTAGCTGATGTAACATTTAAAAAAAACAAACAAAATAAAACCAAAAAAATGAGCCCCCTCATAAAATTTAAACACTTTCATTTGAGTAAGTTTTATAAAATCTGATGATTAAAAATAAATTTCATATTTTATTTAACAATATGCCTATCACAAATTAACTCTTGCATGTCTTTATTTACTTTCTCTGTTAGTTGCTCGTTCTGCATTACAATGAATGCCCTGAATTTAATTTCTTTCAGAAAGTATTTTATTCGGCTACAAAGATTATTAAAATGAAGACAGCTTTCAATCATGACCTAAATAGCAGCATCTGCTTACAATGTTAATAAAAAATCCTACATTTCTACCTATTTTTAAAAAATTTAATTGTATATCATAATAGTAGGTAAAATAATTTTATTTCAAACATCATATCAGTTTAATATCCGCTTTATATGTTGGCATGTGTTTGATGGGTGCATTGCAACATTGTTTTAATACATTTACTGCCAACTACGAGTATTCTCGTATCCTGGCATTTATTAGGTTGCTGCAAAAATAATGTCGTTTTTTGACGTTCAATTTCATGTCAAAAAACAACATTATTTTTGCACCAACCTAATACTTAGCCTTGCCTGTTACAAGTAACTCGTTGTAATGAAATTCTTTTTTCTATTAATCAATGTGTGCTCAGCACGTACAATAAATGTCTTTAACTTGAACTGGCATCTCAAAATAACATATTGAAAAAATAAAAATAACATATATTGACTAGTATGTTTACAAGTTATCTCGTATTTGGCCCCTGCCATGTATTATGTTTTTTATAGCGTATACGTATATAAGTTATAAGTTGAATGATTCACTATAAATAAAAGCTGATTTGAGTTATTAAAAACTGACAATTCTTTTAGTAAAAAGTGAGCCGTGACAATTCCTTTAAAAAAATAAATACAAATTTAATATATATTCCATATTATATTCATATGCATTATTTGTTGATTTTTTTTTTTTTTTTGGAAATTGCAGAAACATAGCTTGGAAATGACAATAAATTTAATAAGGCTACAGGTGGCAGCAAATGTGTTAATAAAATGTTATAAGCAACTGCTTGTTAATCCTGATGAACGGATTACTGTGAAACTATAATAACGGTCGCCATCTTCATAAAGAAAAAAATAATAATAATACATGCACTGGGTTCCGACTGGACAGACATTCAACAAGGAATACTATATTGAGGTTTTAAGGGAGTTCAGGAATAGATTCCATCAGAAGAGCCCAACACTCTTCAAATCGGCTCAGTGACATTTCCACCAGAACATTGCACCAGTCCACAACTCCATTCTTGTCACTGATTATTTGACCAAAATGAGCATCAAGACAGTTCCCCACCCTCCCTATAGTCCAGACTTTGCTCCCTGTGACTTTTGGTTATTCCTTAAACTCAAGGAAAACCTCAACGGCTGTTATGAGATAATTGAGGAGATGAAAGAGGCAGTGATGAGGGTCAGTGACATGCTCACACAAGAGAATTTCCATGGGGCCTTCCAGAAGTTCTTGGAATGGTACAACAAGTACATTGCAGCCGGAGGAGATTACTTCAAAGGGGACTAGAGTTTCATGTGCGTACTATCAATAAAAGTGCCCATACAAAAAAAGTATGGAAACTTATTGAAGGTTCCTTTTATATATATATCTACTACTATAGAAAAGGAACTGTGTACGTGAGTTTGTTCCTTATAGACTTGAAAACGGCTGGAGCAATTTTTATGAAATTTCACACAAAGGTACTTTATGTGCCTGGCAATGTTCTTAGATAGGTTTTGCATCAGAATGTCTTTGATAAGTATCAATAATCCAAATAATTTGATGAAAGAAGGAACAGACGATTTTGACCAAAGTTAATACCCTATACAACCTAATATCACAATTGCATTTGAGAAGTTGTATTACCACACAAGCCAAAAGGCCCAACATATAAAATCAACAATAGGTTCTTTGATATGACAGGGGTGCATTTGAAATGAATGTTTCTGTTTAGAGCACAACTGAACATGGTACTTGACATTTGCGTTTTAAACTTCAAGCCATCTATCTTCTATATATATAAAAGCGAAAATGTGTGTATGTATGTTTGTATGTATGTATGTGTGTTTGTGTGTGCGCTAAAAACTTTTGACACACAAAACAAAAATTCACAAACTTGGTGTCATATTGAAGTCCCACCCTCCGGACAACAAATATCGAATTTTTGGCCCATTGGGATCAGTCTAAGGGTGTTAGCTAGGTGTTTTTTTTGCAGGGGGACCACCCCAAAAAGTGACATTTTTTCGTTTTTCCTATGTATTTAAGTAGTAATAATGTGATGATCTAATGATATTTATATGAAATTAAAAAAAACGCTTAGTCATGTCACGTGACGTCACCACTCAGTAATGGTGATGTCTGAATTCAATGTTTTTATTAATAGATTCTTATCAGCAAAAAATACAAATAAAAATATTAATTTAGACATTATGACAACTTTACCAAAGTTATTAGCAGGTTAAAAATAGTTAGATACGATAATTAAACTAAACATTACGAGCAAAACATTCCAGAAAAAAAAAAAACGCTTATTAAATTAGGTTTGATACGATACATTAGCTAAGATTATTTGTTTTTTTCATATGACCATTTTCTTTCCATCTTTGTTTGAGAAATCGAGAGAGAGAGAAAGGGAGATCGACAGAGAGAGGGGGAGAAAGAGAGAGAGAGAGCGATAGAGAGAGGTGTAGAAAGGAAATGAGAAACGTTTTACTATGTTTTAAGACTTTCCACCGAGTCATTTATATTATTCGACCAAATGACTTATGCAGATCACTAAAGTTAAGCCATATGTAGTCTGGTCATTCTAAGATGGGTGACTACTTGGGATTACTCAAAAGTTACACGTGCCAGGCATGACCGCCTCCTTATTTTTGTCCAAATGACTTATGCCTGTTTGCACAAAAAAACAAAAAACAAAAAAACAAACGGCCATTTTCTTTTTTATATTAGTTACACTATGACCCGATTCTATTTAGAGGGAGGAAGGTGGGTGGCATAATATGAGTTAATCAGCATTTGTTTACTTACACATAAGACCGCTTGAATTCTAAGAACAGATACTACACTTTGATCTTATATATTTTATTATTTTCAAAAATTTGGACATACAATTTTGCAACTGCAACACACAAAAATTTTTAATAACAAAATTAGGCACAAGGCCCTAAAAGAAATGGGGAGGGGGAGGGTACAGGGTCTTTGTGACTAAAGTGACAAAAAGTGAATAATGAAGACTTTGGAGTCTTACTCTTGACTGGCAACATTTACCACAATACCTCACTCACTCTGTGGATCCTAATCTAACTAACCCCAGCGTTGAGAAAAACTTTGACATATTTCCAAAAAGAAAAAGAAAAAGGTGTCTGTGTGTTGTGTATGCATTTTTTTTATATATATATATAAAATATATAATATTTTGTGTGTATGTGCATGTGTGAGAAAATAAAGTTCAATTTCATTATCTTAGCCAAAAGATCAAGTAACCATCTTATACAGCTTAATTTTCTACCAAGCATTATCTTCTATTATAAAAAAGATGCATAATTTATATTTATCGATTACTACATTCAGACAAGATGTCATATTCCAAAAATCACATCTGAACTAAAAATATTTTTATTTAGAAGTGTTATTTAGGGGTTTCATTGAGAGAGTTT
Source organism: Euprymna scolopes (assembly GCF_053919585.1). Lineage (NCBI taxonomy): Eukaryota > Metazoa > Mollusca > Cephalopoda > Sepiida > Sepiolidae > Euprymna > Euprymna scolopes. The sequence goes on from NC_136492.1 coordinate 64,085,973, forward strand.
TATTAAGAGGGATGTTGATGTACTCAGAGAGAGAGAGAGAGAGAGAAGTTGTAAGAGACTTAGAGAGATTGTTCATGTTAGGAGAGATTCTTATATATTAAATGTTCATTCCTTAGATGTGTAGATTGGAAGAAGAAGCTCTTTGAGTGAAGGGGATAGTGTTCACTGTTCAGACATTGTGTAGACATGATGATGTTGAGACGTGTATGTAAAGACATTTTATAACACAAATATATAATACAATTTCACTTTACCTTTTTGTAAGAATCATAAGACAAGACGAGCTTTACAAAACACATGATGGTTTATTTCGTCACGACCGGCCGTTGTTGTTTCCATCACCAAGAATTCAAGGCTTCACATTTTAGTTTCAAAGTGACGTCTCGCTTCCTAGACGGCTGACTCTCTCTCAGTTTTCTCACTGACTGTTTCTTCTAACTTAAGTTTTTCTCTATCTCTAGAACTTTCTATTTTCCGTGACGTCATACACATGTTAAAACATGTGCCTTCTTTCACGTGTTCTGGACATACGTGTCCAAAACTTTTCCTATACTCAGTAACCTATTTTTCCAATATGTTAAAAACATTATCTTATAAGCTGCATTCTTTCAATTTAAAATTTCATAACAAACTTGATAGTTCACATTCTTTCCTTGAAATATTTATCTATATTCTAAACAAACGTTTGTTTTACATTTTTAAATTCTCACACGTAATCTATTTCTAAACCTAAATTACGAGATTCGAATTCCGTCTGTTGCTATTTCATTTTAACTAAATTCTCTATTTTTATACTTACATGAAAAGGGGACAGCCCTTATCATGTAACAGAAGGCCATCCTTATTTTCGAGTGACGTTTGTTTCTCTAAACCTTGACATGCAAAGCATGACCACCTCCTTATTATCTTAGTGGGGATGAGGGTGAAAGATGAAACCACTTTAATTCTAGGAACAGATACTACACTTTGAGATATTAAATCTTTTATTCATGTTAAAAAATACAGTCAAAATTAACGATGAACAAAAAAACTTAGGCACATGGCCAACTCAAAAGGGGGGATTTTGGGGGTCGTTGGTCATCCTTGTCACTCCAGAACTAAACAAAGTCAAAAGTTTCTCCCAGCTAGTATCTTCTTTCACCATAATACCGCATTCACCCTTTCATATTGGGGGACGTCCTAGTAACTCCCAATTTTTAAAACATTTTTTATTGACGTGTAAAAACAAAAAAGATAACAATAAAATGGTACAATAATTCATTTGTATCGAGGGCGGGGGAAGAAAAAACAAAAGGTGATTAGTAGGACCCTCCCAACCCCGTCTAGTTGATAAACTGCCCGTTCCACTAGGTTTGTAAAAGGAACCTCGCTTCTGCGGGTCAGTCTCTAGGTGGGGATGCCCTCTAGATGGGGGTGAATGGAGAAAAGAAAATTTTTGTGGGTAAGGGATGGAGGTTAGTTTGTATTTCTTTTTCTCCAAGATGGGTAAAATTTAGAGGAAGGGGTGAAAACAAAAATTGCAGGTAAGAGGGGATGGGGATCTTGGAGGCTTCCTAATCGGGGAGGGATGGAACACACACTCAGCTAGCTGAGAGACTACTTGTTTAATTTAACTTTACAGAACTGCGCGTTCCACACCTAGGCGGGGAACACGTATTCAAATTTGGCTCCTCTTCGTACACACAGACTTGCCACATGTATCCATCCTACACTTTGATCTTAGCCAAAAGACCAAGTAAAAAAATGATGCATATTATATATTTATTCCAGACATCACACATCGTTAAACTGCTGATTCCAAATTCTTAAATAAAAACATTATTATTCAGAAAGACATTCTTAGTATTGGGAGGTTATGTTTTTTATATAATCTTCAGTTAAGGAGGAAGGAAGGGTTTTACGGAATTTATATAAAAGTATTATGTACTAGCAGTTACCCGACGTTGGTGGAAATACATTGAATGTTTCCTAGCAGAATACCCCAGCGTTGCCTGAGATCGGATAAGATTGGTTGATATATGTACTAGCCCAATACCCAGCGTAGCCCCGGATTGTATTAAATAGTTGTACTAGCAGAATACTCGACGTAGCCCAGGATTATATAAAATTGGTGTATATTTATAAGGTGCTTGTGAAGTATATGTCCGATTTGAAAAATTTTAAGGTGTTTGTGCAGTATAAGCCGATTTTACAATTTTGAACATGCTTGTGCAGTATACGTCCAATTTGAAAAATGTTAAGGTGCTTGTGCAGTATAGGTCTGATGTTACAATTTTGAAGGTGCTTGTGCAGTATAGGTCCGATTTGGAAAATTTTGAAGGTGCTTGTGCAGTATAGGTCCAGTTTGAAAAATTTTGAAGGTACTTGTGCAGTATAGGTCCGATTTGAAAATTTTGAAGGTACTTGTGCAGTATAGGTCCGATTTGAAAAATGTTGATAGTGCTTGTGCAGTATAGGTCCGATCTGACAATTTTGATGGTGCTTGTGCAGTATAGGTCCGATCTCACAATTTTGATGGTGCTTGTGCAGTATAGGTCCTATATGAAAAATTTTAACGAGCTTGTCCGATTCGAAAAATCGTCATTCGAGACGTCACTTTGAAACTAAAGTCCGATTCGAAAAATTTTAACGTGCTTGTGCAGTATAGGTCTGATTTGAAAAATTTGAAAGTGCTTGTACAGTATAAGTCGGATTTGAAAAATTTTGAAGGTGCTTGTGCAGTATAGTTCCTATTTGACACGTTTGGAGGTGCTTGTGCAGTATAGTTCCTATTTGACACTTTTGAAGGTACTTGTGCAGTATAGGTCCGATTTGACACTTTTGAAGGTGCTTGTGCAGTATAGGTCCGATTTGAAAATTTTGAAGGTGCTTGTGCAGTACAGGTTCGATTTGAAAAATTTTAAGGTGCTTGTGCAGTATAGGTCCGATTTGCAAAATTTTGAAGGTGCTTGTGCAGTATAGGTCCGATTTTTAAAAAATTGGGAAGGTGCTTGTGCAGTAGAGGTCGGATTTGCAAAATTTTGAAGGTCCTTGTGCAGTATAAGTTCGATTTAACAAAATTTTGAAGGATCTTGTGCAGTATAGGTCCGATTTGACAATTTTGAAGGTTATTGGGCAGTGTAGGTCCTATTTGATAATTTTGAAGGTGCATGTGCAGTATAGTTCCGATTTGAAAAATTTTAAGGGACTTGTGCAGTATAGGTCAGATTTTAAAAATTTTGAAGGTGCTTGTGCTGTATAGGTCCCATTTGAAAAATTTTAACGTTCTCGTGCAGTAGAGGTCCGATTTGAAAAATTTGAAAGTGCTTGTGCATTAAAGGTCTGATTTGAAAATTTTAAAAGTGCTTGTGCGGTATAAGTCGGATTTGCAAAATTTTGATGGTTCTTTTGCAGTATAGGTCAGATTTGATACTTTTGAAGGTGCTTGTGCAGTATAGGTCCGATTTGACACTTTTGAAGGTCATTGTGCAGTATAGGTCCGATTTGACAATTTTGAAGGTGCTTGTGCAGTATAGGTCCGATTTGAAAAAATTTAATGTGCTTGTGCAGTATAGGTCAGATTTGACAATTTTAAAGGTGCTTGTGCAGTATAGGTCCGATTTGCAAAATTTTGAAGGCTCTTGTGCAGTATAGGTCTGATTTGACACTTTTGTAGGTTATTGCGCAGTATAGGTATTATTTGATAATTTTGAAGGTGCATGTGCAGTATAGTTCCGATTTGAAAAATTTTAAGGGACTTGTGCAGTATAAGTCAGATTTGAAAAATTTTGCAAGTGCTTGTGCAGTATAGGTCCCATTTGAAAAATTTTAACGTGCTCTTGCAGTATAGGTCCGATTTGAAAAATTTGAAAGTGCCTGTGCAGTATAGGTATGATTTGAAAGACTTGAAAGAGCTTGTGCGGTATATGTCGGATTTGCAAAATTTTGAGGGTGCTTGTGCAGTATAGGTCAGATTTGACACTTTTTAAGGTCCTTGTGCAGTACAGGTCCGATTTGACAATTTTGAAGGTGCTTGTGCAGTATAGGGCCGATTTGAAAAATTTTAAGGTACTTGTGCAGTATAGGTCCGATTTGAAAAATTTTGAATGTGCTTGTGCAGTATAGGTCCGATTTTAAAAATTGGGAAGGTGCTTGTGCAGTATAGGTCGGATTTGCAAAATTTTGAAAGCGCTTGTGCCGTATAGGTCGGATTTGCAAAATTTTGAAGGTGCTTGTGCAGTATAGGTCCTATTATTATTTTTGAAATTTTGAAAGCGCTTGTGCCGTATAGGTCGGATTTGCAAAATTTTGAAGGTGCTTGTGCAGTATAGGTCTGATTTGAAAAATTTTGAAGGTGCTTCTGTTTATAGGTCCGATTCGACAATTTTGAAGAAGCTTGTGCAGTATAGGTCCGATTCGACAATTTTGAAGATGCTTGTGCAGTATAGGTCCGATTTGACGATTTTGAAGGTCTTGTACAGTATGGGTCGGACTTGACAATTTTGAAGGTGCTTTTGCACTACAGGTCCAATTTGACAATTTTGAAGATGGGTTACTACTTGGGAATACCAAATGCTTCATGTAGATAACCAAAGTTAAGCAACATTGTCTTTGTTATTATCAAATGGGTGACTACTTGGGAATATAAAATGCTTTATGTAGATAACCAAAGTAAAGCAACATTGTCTTGGTCATTATCAGATGAGTGACTACTTGGGAATACCAAATGGTTTGTATAGATCTCTAAAGTTAAGGAACATTGTCTTGGTCATTAACTAATGGGTGACTACTTGGAAATACAAAACGCTTTATGTAGATAACCAAAGTAAAGCAACATTGTCTTGGTCATTATCAGGTGGGTGACTATTTGGAAATACCAAATGCTTTATGTAATTCATCAAAGTTCAGCAACATTGTTATTATCGGATGGGTGACTACTTGGGAATACCAAATGCTTTTTGTAGATCACCAAAGTTAAGCAACATTGTCTTGGTCATTTCAGATGGGTGACTACTTGGGAATAAAGAATAACTGTGTATCACTAAAGTTAAGCAACATAGAGTCTGGTCATTATCATATGAGTGACTACTTGGGAATACCAAATGCTTTATGCAGATCACCAAAGTTAAGCAAAATGTAGACTGGTCATTATCAGATAGGTATTGTGTTGATTCGGCTTTTTTGTATAAAAGCGAAACCGATGTGAAACTAAGATGTGATTCTTGGCCTACAGGTCAGAAGCATCCACAAAGCGATGGACGTTTGGTCAATGTCGGTTTTCACCGTCATATCAGACAATTGCTTTCATTTGGACTCCCCAACACGTTGGGAAAACAATAAAACCAGACAAAGTTGGGTAAAAAAACAAACCCAGAAGAACTATCCCGCAGTAAAATTTAGTGAAGAATTAAATTCCGCACGCACCTGTCACTTGTGCGGCTATGAACGTTTCATTCACTGTGGCATGATATTTGACCTCATTAAACACGCACTTGTCACATCACTTTTTAAGGATTTTATTTCACACATTCTCACTTCTCTGCCATCAGAGTGTGGCAGTAAGTCCTCAGCCTATTAACCTCAAGGGTTCGGGTTCGAGCCTACCTACCTACCAAAACTTTTTTTTTATCCCTCCAAACACCCGGGCAATGCCAGGTACCCCCGCTCGTGAGGATTACTATGTCTTAGAACTCTTTATATACTCCCTAGATCATAATATGTATGATTTACGAACGCACATCACGTCTAGATTTATTTACGTCGACTTTTATAAAATTGTTGCTATTTCAGGTTCTCACATGTTTGTTGGCTTTTTCGTATAAAAGCGAAACAGATCTGAAGCGAAGGTGTGGTTCCCGGCACAAAGGTTTCGTATACGGTATGGTTCCCTCGTGCGAGAATGTCCAGAAAGCAATCAGCTTTTGATCAATGTGGGGGAAACCCCTTATATCAGACAATTGCTATTCAATTTGGACAATCCCCTTTATATGAAGAGCTGGTTTTCCCCCCAACATCTTGAGGAAACAAAACCAGCCAAAGTTCGGTAAACAAACCCCCCCAAAAAAACTGCCTCGCAGTAAAAGTTAACTGCCATATTTCTTTTTGACCTCATTAAATACGCGCACCTGTCAATTCAGTTTTTTAATCCTTAAATAAATTCAGACGTCTTTTTGTTACTCTCCCTTGCTGGCCTAGCGGTTAACGTGTCAAGTTTTTTTTACACTTTATTTTTCACCTTCGCCTCAAGGCATCTGGTTCGATCTTACCTACCTACCAAAACTTTTTTTTTTCATCTACCCCCACCTCCTCAACACACGCACCTACAAACACCCAGGCAATGCCGGGTACCTTTGCTAGTTATATATAAAAATAATTTTATAAAATCAACAGTAGGTTCTCTACAGTGCAATGTAGACTACAATGTATTGTGAACTAAGTCATTGCGAGGAGAAGGCATGTGAAACTTCCTCCTTGCACTGCGATGGGTCCCCAACTAGAGCAAGCAATCAATCAATTGGATTGAAAAATGAGCAATTTCACTGATTTTGATGACAATAAAAATATGGAAGTGTGAAACATTTGTTGATCATGATGCAATCCCGGGCAATGTCAGGTCTCCCTGCTAGTATATAATCTATTTTCTATTATGATTACCTTGGTATTTGGTGAAACTGGTGTAGATGTGGTAAATACATGTATATCTTGTAATGTATAAACCTGAAATCCTTATAAAAAAGCAGGCGAGCCTGATGCTGGGTTCAGTAACTGGATCACGTGAGGAAAAAGGTGGTGGTGGTGGTGGTGATGGGGGGGCGTTACAATAAGCATTTTAAAACACTTGTGCTTATTTTAAAAGTGACAGCATTAATTGTAGGCTTTAAGGTTTTTAGATTGCACTACAGTAAACATTATCCATGGTTAAGTGGCAAGATAGAGTTATGCTTGTGTAACCGATGTAACTAATGGCTTTTGAATTGTTGTCGTTGTACTCTCCCATAAGACATTTTACCTCCATACCAGGCTGCTTCTACAAAAACCTTTCCACTGTCAGACCCATTCCACTTAATATACCACACATTTTCTGATGATGCGGGAGAATTGCGAAAATGTTTGAAAAATAAATACATATGGGACTTTTATTTACATTTTTGATTTCCACACAAAAATGATAAGAAAAATGGAAAAATAAAAACGTATAATAAACAGAAGCTTCCTGTCTTCTTAAATAATGTTTGTTTAAATGAAAAAATGCTGATATATAAATATATATATATAAATGCTGATAAATAAATGTGTGTGTGTGTGTGTGTGTGTGTGTGTGTGTGCGTGTATGAATGTTCCATTTTGTTCCAATTTATGTTTAAAAAAAAAAAAAAAAAAAAAAAGAAGCATTTACAAATACTTACCCGTTGAATCAATAAAGTATTCTGTTACAAAAGAGTTCCAATGTTTCTTGGTTTTCAAACATGGACTGTTAAAATCCTGGCTAATCACATGAAGATGTAACTGTCTTTAACAAGAATAGAAATAAAGTTAAAGAAAGACAAAAGTCTAAATTTTGCATATTTATTAATAATGAAAAATCATTCACAATCTATATATCTATAAAAATGAAAATATCTGTGTGTGTGTGTGTGTACATTTCCCTACCAATAAACTCTGTCAATTTTCAGTCTAGAAACTCAAGATTTGACATAAGGAGTATTGAGATTTGGAAAAATCTTTTTAATCGGTTTTCAGCCAAAAATTTGGTTGTGAAGAGGTCAAAGTTAAACGATTTTAGCTTTGAAAACTCTACCAAACTCCTCTGCCAATTTTGGGTCTAAACACTTAAAATTTTAAATGTAGGTTACTTGGACATGAATCAAACTTTTTCATTTGATTTGAGCCCAAAACAATAAATGTTAAAGGGTCAAAATTGGGGTCAAAGTTTTTAAAAAATTGATCTCTGCGGTCTCTACCATATTACTCAGCCAATTTCTGGTCTAAACATTTGAAATTTTACATAAAGGGTATTCAGAGATAGGGCAAGCTTTTTAATCAGTTTGGGTCCAAAATTTGAGCTGCCAAGGGGTCAAAGTACAAAAGATTTGACCTTTGCGTTGTCTAGCAAACTACTTAACCAATGTTAGGTCTAAACATTTAAATTTATACATAACGGGTATTCAGACATGTGGCAAGCATTTTAATCAGTTTTGGGGCGAAAATTTGGCTGCCAAAAGGTCAAAGTTGAAAGAATTGACCTTTGCAGATTCTACCAAATTCCTCCGTCAATTTTGGGTCTAAAGACTTGAAAATTTAGATGTAGGTAACTTGGACATGGGTAAAACTTTGTATTTTGATTTGAGACCAAAATAATAAATGTTAAGGGGTCAAAATTGAGATTAAAGTTTAAAAAATTTTACCCTTGTGGTCTCTACGAAATTACTCAGACAAATTTTGGTCTAAACATTTGAAATCTTACATAAAGTGTAAGTTATGAACAGTAGATAGGGCCCGAGCAAAGCCGGGCTGAACTGCTAGTCATAAATAAATGAAAAGTTTGGAGTCCTTTTTATTATATAGATATAGATATGTACGAACAAGCAGAAATTTAAATGTAATGTGAACAAACGTCTTGCTGCCTGACAGCTTAGCAGAGACATTGATTTGCAAAAGAAAATAAGTGGTAGAAAATTACCCACACATGGAATATTGTTGGTGCATCTGCCAATAGTCTCTCGCACTTAGGCAGGGTCCAAAAAGCAAAGTTCCCAACATAATAGGTCCTGCACTATCAACCAAACTCCATCCTCTGACCCATTGCTGAAATGTTGCATTCCTATGCCAGTTTTACACAAGTATTTTAATGGAATGTGTTCAAATGAATTCAAGGCACTTGTACGCACCTTGATGTAAATACCCAAATACCCCCTGAATAACCTGACAAGCAGGAAAATCCCATACTTACACTGAAAAGGTCCCTAGATGTCAGAAAACTGTCTACACTAATAGCTTCTTCCCCCAAACTGCTAGACTTTGGAATTCCCGGGTTTCTGCTTCCATGATTGTACTGATATGCAGAAGTTTATGCGTAATGTGAACAGACATCTTGATGCTCAAATCCCTACATAGTATCACTATAGATTTGATCCCAAATACTAGCCCTTCATGAAGGCTAAAATGAGATGCACTGAGTGTCAGTTGAATGAAAAAGCATTATTTTTATTTAAAAATTTTTTATTTTTCGCATTTTCACCCCAAGCAAGGCAGTGCCACTTTGATGTAGGGGGCTACTATCTGGGACATAATTTGTAGGGGTACCATGTAGGGAGTTGAGCAGCAAGATGTTTGTTTACTTTACACTTGAACTTCTGCATGTCAGTACAGTCAGGGAAACAGGAGTCCGGAAGGGAATTATAAAGTCTAACAGTCCTAGAGAAGAAACTATTAGAGTATAAGGCTTTCTTACATCTAGGGATTTCTACTGTGTAGGGGTGGGATTCTCCTGCTCGTTGAGTTTGTCACGAATATTTATGTCAAGGGGGCAGATTATGAGAAGATTCAAAATAATGGATGGAATGAATAAGAATAATTACTTATGAGGACAGTTTATGAAAATAAAAATTTGAAAAAAAAAAGACTATATAAACATTTTTAAAATGTATAAGCACAATATTTGGTTCTTGCCCAAAATTACTCCTATATTAAGAAAACAAAAATAAAGAAAAATCTGTTTGTGACAAAATACAAACTTTATGCCATAAAAATCATGTAAATTGATCAAGTAGTTTTATTTTTAAATAAGAAAATCATATTTTATGAGTATCTGAGGAGTGACTGTCTTGGGGGAAAAAAATGTCGAAAAACAAAGGTAGATAACTCAGCAATAATACTTAATAGATTTATGTCGTAATGCCTACAAATTCCCATTAATCATTTAAAAATGATTTTCTTTGTAAACACATAAAATTACTTGATCAATTTACACAATTTTTGAAATTATATTTTTATTTCATTACGGTTATGTACATCATACAGATTTCTCTTCATTTTTGTTTTAGAACATATGACAAGAACTAAATATTTTCTAGGAAAAATTAGTTTCATAAAGTAAGATATCTGAAATTTTCTCAGCAGACAAGCTTATAATCTTATATTTTTATAGATCAATAGGCAATTGTTATGCAAGTCATTAATCATCCTCATAACTCAAAATTTTTATTTTATTTATCATTTTCAATCCTCTCATAATATTCATGACCATTCAAATATCAATCTATTCTTATCCTCAAGTGGATTTTAGCCTCGATAGCTGATGCTTCATTCAGATATCAGTGATTCAGAACAGTGAAGTAAATGCGACTACTGTCGATGAATGCAAGGGGGATAACTCGTACAGCATTGTCACGATTTATTGACCTTTGAATTCTTAGATGCCGACGAAGTTATTTTTAACCTCCTATGCATTGACGATTTCAATTAGAAAAAAGGGATGTTATGTTCTTCTATTTTATAACCGCCTGGAAAGTTTTAAGATTAGAGCATGAATATAAGCCAATTATTCATCAGAGAAGTTTAACAAATGAAAAGGGGTTCATTTAACTCAGGGAATTTTAGGTTCTTGTATCTGAAACAAAAACAAAGAAAAATCTGTATGATGTATGATGATGCAGTGATGCACCCATGACAAAACGAAAATATCAAATTTAAAAACTTTCATGTAAATTTATCAAATAGTTTTATTTCTATAAAGATAATCACTTTTAAGCGATTAATAGGAATTCATAGGCATTACATTATAAAGTTTGCATTTTTGAAAATAATTCTTGAGTTATATTCTTTGTTTTTTCATTTTTGGGGAGGCAAAACGGTCACTTTTTTTTTTTTTTTTACACAGTGATCACCACTTATCAAGGCCCGGAAGCCACTCAGGGATAAGGGTTATTGCAAGTACATTACGTTAGTGTGGAGATTTGATGAAGTGTTTACTTAAGGAGGCGGTTCATTGGGAATTTGTTAACATTGGACTTGAAGACATCCGCATTGTAGTCCGGTGGGAAGCAGGCAGACGGAACAGAGTTCCACAGGCGTGCAGTTCTAAGAAAGAAGCTTTGTTCATGGAATCCGCGTTTTGATTTAGGCACAGATAAAGAGTGGGGGAAATTTTTCACAGTGGATTCAGCTAGACGGGTGTTTTTCGTGAAAGATTGGCGAGGGGGGACCAGAGATTGGAGTTCAGATGAGCATCTGCCATGAAAATAACGATAAAACAAGGATAGGCTCGCACTGTCTCTTCTGTGGGAGAGAGGTTGCAGGGTAGAGAAAAGGGCATCCCCCACTAAGCCACGAAGTCTATTTTGTACTCTGTCAAGGCAGGATAGGCTGTTTTTAGCAGCTCCTGCCCAGATATGGCAACAGTATTCCATTCTTGGACGTACTTGGCTTTTATATAGATAGAGAATTGCATCAGTAGTGAGATATCTTCTGGAGCGGTAGAAGGATCCCACCATCTTTCCAGCGACCTTGGCAACAGACTTGATGTACGTGTTCCATTTCAGATCAGGAGTAAAGGTCAAACCCAGAAGCTTGTCTAAACACGGGGCCTCACCCAGATGAGAGCCATCCATCACAATTGATGCCAGATGGGGATCAGAGCGTTGATGATGTAAGGATAAGAGTTTGGTTTTGGATGCATTAAAGGTAACCAGCCACATCTTCCCCACTGAACCACGTGCTCGAGATCAGAAGAGAGAGAATCAGACAGAACTTTGTCATTTACAGCCTTTGATGTGTTGCCATAGATGGTCGTGTCATCAGCATAGATGTCAACGAATGATTTAAGTATGTGTTTAGGGAGGTCACTTTGCTGATACTTAGAAAATTTGATTTTATCTAAAAATAAAATTTAATTGGAATTCATTTTGGAGATGAGCATTATATATATTAATTTATTTTTATTTCGGACTATTATTCTCATCTTTATTAGTTGTTGTTTTAATGTTCATTGGTTGTTGTTTTTCACAACGTTTCAGTCAACTATTCCTCTGGCCTTCGTCAGGTGGTAACTGCGACGGATAGGAACTAATAAAGATGAGAATAATAGTCCGAAATAAAAATAAATTAATATATATAATGCTCATCTCAAAAATGAATTCCAATTAAGGAATAATATATATACTAATCGGTATGGACCCGACTATGGAAGATCAGATAATAAATAAACGTGGATTTATAAGATCAAAGAATCCAACCTTGATCGCACCTTCGGGGCCTGTGGCGCAGTTGATAGAGACGTTGAATCTCTACAGATGGACATTGTCTGAAGATAGCGGTTTCAATCCTACCCAAAGTCGGCCAGAGGTTTACTTGGCCAAAACGTGGTGAGACGACAACAACTACGGATAGCAATGATTGCTGAGAATGCAGTTAGGAGATTCAAAGTTCCTATCCGTCGCGGTTACCACCTGATGAAGACCAGAGGAATAGTTGGCCGAAACGTTGTGAAAAACAACAACCAATAAATATTAAAACAACAACTAATAAAGATGAGAATAATAGTCCGAAATAAAAAATAAATTAATCACTGAATCTGTCTACAAAATTCTTTCTTAATCCCTATGTCTTGTGCAACCGACTGTTTCAATTGCGGACCTGATCAAATTGCCGATTGAAAATGTTTTGTCACGGGTAGCATCTTAAATTAATTACTTTTGTACTTCAATAGCAAAAATAGTGATTTCATCTTTTGAGACTGAAAATTGGGAAGCTTTGCATGAAAAGATGATGCTTCACAAAAATTACAACTGACAAGAAAAAATGGTTTGACTAGAAAAGCAGACGATATCATTCTAAAGATAAACCTTGATGATATGAATGGTTTCGTTTAGTTTGATGCCATGAAAATAGCATATCTTTTTTTGTTTTTACTTGGAAGTCACCACTTATCAAGGCCCGAAGGCCACTCGAGGATAAGAGTTACTGAATGTAACTTGGTAGTATAGTAATTGCTAATGGTGTAAATTAGGTAGAATTTGATTATTAATGGGGACGGCTCAACAAGAACTTGTTTACATTGGATTTGAAGGCTACCATGTTTTTTCAGCTGTGCAGGCCAGTGAAACAGTGTTCCATAAGCGGGCAGTTCTGGGAAAGAAGCTTTGTTCATGGAATCTGCTTTTAGATTTAGGCACAGATAGAGAGTGGGGGAAATCGTAGCTAGTTGAGTGTTTTTTGTGAAAGTTTGGCAAGGGCAGACCATAGATTGGAGTTGAGTCAAGCACTTGCCATGAAAATAACGATAAAGCGGAGGCAGGCTTGCAAGTCTCTTCTGTAAAAGAGAGGTTGCAAGGAAGAGAAAAGTGCATTACGTACAAAGTTTCAGAGCTGCTTTTGAACTCTATCAAGGCTGGATAGGGCAACAGAACAAGAAGATATATTTACAAAGAATATGTATTTACAAAAATTATAGAAATAATGGGTATCCAGAGACTGTTTATAACTTGATCATAGCTACTCACTGTTATCATTATCCACAGTGTCGGAAATAGTCCATCTAGTGACGTGATAGGATTGATTATCATATTCAACATATTAAAAATAAATTCTGTACCTAACCACGTTCAATTTAAATGTTTATAACTGTTGCCTTAAAGGACCGGAAAGAAATAAGACAACAAGGAAGTAGAGTTAACAAGATTATGTATTCACAAAAAATACAGAAGTAATCGATTTGTCAGAGAATGATTCTGGATTGTTCATAGAGACTCTTTCTGTTACCATTATTATTATCTATTATTATACTATTCGTAGTGCCGGGAAGAGTCTATCTAGTGATACAATAGGGTAGATCACCATAACAGTTTTCTAAAAAGGGGAGGGTGTTACGTAAAAAAATTACTATTTTTGATTGCTCAACACCTCCTACTTAAATCTAAATGGACTTTACTAATAATTATTTGAGGAAAAGCTAAAAAGAAACAAGACAACAAGGATGCAGAATTAAGAAGATTATGTATTTACAGAAAGTATAGAAGTGATGGGTTGTCAGAGACTGCATCTAGATTAGTCATAGCCACCCTTTCTGTTACCACTATTATTACTATTCATAGTGTCAAGGAGAGTCCATCTAATGATACAATAGGGTGTAAGTTATTTAATGCTGAACCACAATAATTTTTGTAGATGAATAAATTTTAACAATTATTTTACCTGTAGCTGATAGGATTTTTAAAACGAATATCTTACATAAAAAAAGGTAGAAAATCTACAAACACTTACCCCATACTTGGAATCGCATGATAGCCGTACCTAAATTGCAAATTACTGTCAGATCTGAAGAAAGAAAATTTAGAAATTAGTTTCATATATATGTTGAGTTCTGTTTAATAAAGCTCATTTACCAAAAAGATATGATTGAATGAATTGATCAAAATAACTTGGTCCAGTTTAATGATGTAATTTGTGCTTTTATTTCTACTAGCATGCTGCCTTGCTTATCCACATTTCAATATATATATACAGTCTTGGTCAAAATTAAGCGTTTATGCATATCATCGAATTTTTAACCAAACAAATGGTTGAAACCATTGCCAAAAGGGAAAATATGATGGAAAACAATGAAATCTGCTTCGTTCGAAACCTTAACCCTGATCTAATAATTATTTTTTAAAAAACAAACATTTTCACCTGGTCAAAATGATAAGACCACTGATAATTTATCAAACAAAAGGCAATTATAAATTACTAAAAAGGGTCTCAGTATTTAGTATAGCCTCCATTATTATGAATTACTTCAAAAATTCTCTTTGGCATGCTTGCGACTAAGTTTTTTATCAGTTGCGAAGGAATTTTATCCCATGTACTGAAAACGGAATCAGAAAGTTCCTTTATCGAATCATACTGGGTTCCATCCTTGAACACTTCTTTTGCCATCCATTCCCAAAGATTTTCAATGGAATTGCGGTCCGGAGAACATGGTGGATGATCTAACAATTCTATATTATTTGAAAAAAAGTATTCTTGTATCGCAGTGTTGTCTTGCTGGAAAATCCAATTTCTTCGACACAGACGTGGACCTTCAGTCCTGATAGAAGCATTTTCAAGCATTGAAATGTACTTCAATGATGTTTGCCGGCCTTTCACTACTTGCAACTTTAGGGTCCCAGCTGACGAGAAAGCACCACAGATCATCAAAGACCCTCCTCCACTATGCCAAGTTGAAAAAGTCTCTTTGGGCAAATTTTTATCATGCCAATAGTGTTGAAAACCATCTGGACCATCTAGATTAAACTTTTTCTTATCGGAGAAAATTACATTTTCCCACTTCTCTTCATCCCAAGTCTGGTATTTGGCGGCATATTTAAGTCGGTTAGTTTTCTGCTGTTCAAGAAGACGTGGTTTCTACAGTCGCTTTAAATGATTGAAACCCTTCATTTTCAGATGCCTTCTGATGGTTTTAGGACTACATTCTGCTGCTGTTTGGTTTTTCAATCGACTTGAGCTCATACTGGAGTTTTTTTTTAACTTCTTCTAATACGGCGATCCAGTGATGGGTTTTTTTTTTTTGGTCGACCTGGACTCTTTTTGTGCCCATATTGATCTGGATTTCTTAAAAAATTTGTGATGACCGTTTTGCTACGATTCACTTCGTTTGCAATGGAACTATGGGAGAGTCCACCCCTATTAAGCTCAAAGATCCTTCCTCTCTCAAACTCTGATAATGGTTTCCCTTTTGCCATTTATAATTTAGTAAGATATTTTTTATCCACTAACAAGTTGCTTTTAGTAACATAGAAAGCTTTTCGTATTCATTTTTTCAAAACTAGCCGATTTTATTAAAGTGGTCTTATCATTTTGACCAGGTGAAAACTTTTGTTTTTTAAAAAATAATTATTAGATCAGGGTTAAGGTTTCGAATGAAGCAGATTTCATTTTTTTCCATCATATTTTCCCTTTTGGCAATGGTTTCAACCATTTGTTTGGTTAAAAATTCGATAATATGTGTAAACGCTTAGTTTCTTAAGTGGTCTTATGATTTTGATCAGGACTGTATATATATAATATTTGATTACAAACATAGCATTCCCAGGCTGCTATTATCACTAATAAAAATAAGAAATTTATATATATATGGGAAGAGCACTGTCATTGCTTAATTGGCTTTAATGCGAGGCTTGCTGTTTGTTTGTTTGCAAATAAACAAGCAGCTTGAGTACTGTAAAAGTAGTAGGCGAGTGTCTATTTAAACGGACATTTGATGAGGTCGTTTGCGAGCACTGATCCTATGGGCCGGAGACTAGAGCTGCCAACTATCAACTTGATGGTTGTAGGTTAGGGAAAATGCTGATCTAGCCACACTGATGAGCTGTGATACAGTGAAACAGTACTGTATGTGGATGACTGTATATATATATATATATATATATATATATATATATATATATATATATATATGTGTGTGTGTGTGTGCATGTTTGTATGTGTGTATAGAGGGAAAGTATATATTTTTAATTCCAGGTTAATATTTTTCAGAGATGAAACAATCAATGAATTTATTATACAAGAGTGCTCAATACCGAAGAAGGGCAAAGATATACTTTTTATTTGTTTTAAATAAGCATTTATATGTCACTACACATTCATGATCATGTTTCCGTCAGCCAGTTACAAGTCCCTAGAGTCCTCTTCAGGCAATATTGCCTATACAAAAGTAGAACTACATACAGACTCTACCTTTGTATAAGTAGCATCACCTGAAGGGTTCTCTCAATTTTTATCAAATATTTTTTAGCCATTTTTATTAAAAAAAAAGATAAATATTTTCTCTTTAAGCAATATGTTCAACACATATGATGATTTGATGTAAAAAGTATCGACAATTATTCCATGTTGTTTCATATGAAATAACTTGAGCACTACAGAAAAATAAAAAAAAGCATGTCTAAGTGCAAGATTTAAATCCACAATGGCATAAAATATTGGAACTGAAGGAAACCATTCGAGATAGAGATAATTTGTTGTTGTTTTTTATTAGAGATAGTAGCAGTTTGGGAATGATGACTTTATAGTTAAATTCACTTCCTAAGTGGTGAGAGTTTCCTTCCTTGCATGCACATGACTGCATTACGTTGCTCTTTTGATGGAATGTATTTTTTAATGCTAATTCCCTGAGGCACATCTACCAGTTAATGCTGACAAACTGCTTAAGCGTTTTTTATAGGCCAGAGTGTGTTTATCTGATTATGCTAGTTCCTCCAAACCACACCTTATGTCTAACCTCTTGATAAAAAGGTAAATAATATGTAAACTAGTCTGGCAGTAGTGGGATTATCAGGTTCCATCTTGTGATTCTGTTCAGATTAAGAGTTGCCAGACCATCAGTTGCAAAAAAAAAAAAAAATCGGTGTTGCACCTGTACTATATTTGCCTCATCTTATGGTTTAAATCTCATTAAAATCAAATTCCAAGAAACATTTAAATGAAGAGTTCATGCGCCCTCCCTCCAAAGACACTTTTGACTAACTATCTGATTTTAGATAGATTTCTATAGCTTGCATGGGTTTGCCTTTTTCTAGCTGCTCAATTAACAGCCATTTTTGTTTGAAGAAAACATTTTTATGGCTGGACGCCCTTCCTAACACTACCCCCCCCCCAAAAAAAAAAGAGATGGGTATTTTGTCAAGACACATCTCACAATAGTTGTTCAATAATAGGGGCATTATGCTTGTCCGTTGTCAAGAATATGATCATCTGGCCAACAATGATGTTCACTGACCCGCTACCACACTTTCGTCGGATGCTACAGGAACTACTGCTATTCATAGGAATAGCAGGATTGTTTATTGAAGTTTTCTCCTCTAGATGCGTCATTTTCTGTCTATGTCCATGCATATTAGCGGAGTTATCCCTCTTTGCCATGCATAGAAAGGCTATTGCAAACTGCAACTGCAAAATGGGCTATTTACACAATCACATAGTGTTGAGTGTATGGAGACGAGTCAAGAACGCTATAGAAAACCATCTATGAAAAGTACTACTGCATTAGTCCCTGAACCCCAAAAAACCTTTAAAAAGTGAGAAATATTTCAAATAAATCAAATGATTATACCATACAATAGTTTTGGTTTCTTATTAACTTTGTCAGGAGGTGACGCTGGTCAAGTGGTTAACAACACGGACTGACAACCTGGGTGTTCCAAGTTCGAATCCAGTTCATTCCACAAAAATCACTTTTTCTTAGGATGCTGGCAACCTTCTCATGACTCCTCCCTTAAGTACCTGATGTTTTTCTAGAAAGAATTCTGACTAGAAAAACATCAGGGAAACCAATGCCAACAATAGATTCTTCCGATTCATATATGATGATGATTAACTCTGTCAAGGAGGTGATGTTTTCGGTTAAGTTTGTTAGTTTATGAGTATATTTATGTACAACTTTGCATTCACATTGACTGACCAATCATAAAACTTGATAAAAATGTCAGTCATGATCTATATTAGAACTGATTTAATTTTCTAATATCAAAATCAAAAGTTAAGATTATATAAAAGATGAATGTCACACTTTTGATGATAACTTTGTTTTGTTCATTATAGAAGCTGACTATTTGGCCCATATTTTAGCAAGTTAAGTCTAGCATCTTATATGCCCTTGACATATTTTGACAAAGTTTCAACTTCCAATTTTTCCAAATTTGACACTAATAACTACCATACGAAATTTCAGCCTGATCAGAAGTTTTTAAGTTACCAATGATTTCCATGGCATAATTTTTCATATACAATATGTAGCGTATAAGGTTTGGATAAAACTCTGCCCATCCTTACACTGTCAAGCGAAAACATGCAGTTTCATGATTGACTCGTGTTCTTCTTTACTGAATAAGAAAGGTAGAAAAATAAAATACGAAAAAAAAAAATTTCATACTTTTCAGCAATTTCTTTTCCTTTTTTCTGCATGTGTTTCAGCAACTCAATGTGATCTTTACCGACACTCTTCAGATTTTGAATCTTTTCTTTTGGCAGAACCAAAAAATGGTATTTGGCCTAAAACAAAATAAAAACAGCAAAACAACAGAGACTTGAGTAGTCAGTGGCAGAAAAAGTTACACCCCCCCTACCGTGTGTGAGATGGGAAAGAGGTTAGTGCAAAAATCAGCTACTAAAAACAACTTGGATCATGTGATAGTGATTAAGTAACAATGTTACATATTGAGGGTTGCAGGTCAGTAGTGATTAAGTTAGGTAGTGTAAATTTTGACAAGGGTCACCTTTAGTGAATGTCAGTATAACCTTAATCTGCAAACAGAATTGTACCCAGAGAGGGGAGACATGAAGTTGAAGTGAGCAACAGAGGTCAAAACACGGTAAACAAAACAAAATTGAACAATGACGAATCACATCATGTTTTATGAAGAAGACTAAGGTTTCCAGTTCAGTTTATCTGTTGGAAGCCATGCAAACATGACACGCAAATGGTGCAGAAACTGATAATCTCAGAGAATGTTACCAATGTTAGTAAGGTTAAAATACAGAATAGGTACAAAACATCCTCCCCATGTTAAGAATGGCTTTCTAAAGCTTTTTTATTATTTCAGCGCAGATCAATAAGTGCACAACTGCACAAGTACCAAAACTACGTAGGTACCATTTGTTTTACTTTAAATTTAATACTTTTTCGTTATTTTAATATAATATGTTTATTGTAGGAACAGGCAAAAATAGGGGGACCTAGTTTTGAAAGCCGATTTATCACAATTTTTTTGTAGGTTTCTGACTACTTTTCGGTTGTATTTGAAAAATTAGAGACTACTGTTAAGGTAAATATTCAGATTATTTACAACAGAACACTGACCATTCGAATTTGTTTTTTTTTTTAGAGGTAATCAGGGTCGCTGAGAATGAATCTGATAATCAAACCCGGAGCAAATTTACCGTTTGCATGGTATTAACCCCTGACCCCATGAACTACTTTCCGCCATTTTACAGCTTCTGTTTACGCCACACGCGCGGCAGCATAAATGACGTTTGTTGAATGTGCCTTCACATAAAGAACTGCCTTTTCACATGGCGTATGAATCTTTCGTGGAACATTTAAACTTATACAAAAAAGAAGAAAAGCACACCAAGAGGGGTGGGAAGTAATGTCGGAAAGACTTTTTTTTTTTGTCTTACGTAGTTTTTAATGGGGGGGGGTACTCAGTGTTTTACCGTTCGCCAAAAACGCAACAAACGAGAGTTTTGTAAACACGATTATAAGGAGGCCCAAAATTTCAGCCAATCGAAACGCTGTTTCAAAATGAAATCATGATAGTAAAAGGAGGTAGGGATGTCAGATTTCTTTCTTTTTTTTTTTTCCAGACGTGCATCCATACATTCCTATTCAGAACGTTTGTAGCAATTTTTACCATTTTTTAATTTAATTATTTTTTATGTTCCTGTTTTTAAATTAATTTTTTTTTAAATTATTGTTCGAGATTATATAAAAATTATGTTATGTCGAAAGTTTCACATTCTTGCGAGCAAGGAAATTATTAAAATCTTGCATATAAAAATTATGCGACATCTGTAATTTAAAATTTTTTTTAAAAAGTAGAAATATTTTTGCTATCATAATATTTTTGTGTGAAAATATTAAATAAACAATGCTTAATTCAATGGTAATATCGGTAGTTCGAGAAATTCATTTTTCTTCGAGTTATATCGAATTCATTCATACAGACTTTAGGGGCTTTTTTCGTAATGTTCCTGTAAAAATTATTGTATTTTTTGTTACAAATTACAAATTTTATATAAAAAAAGCAAAAATAAATTCTTGCGTTTTTTATTTACTATTGAAAACCTTAACTTTATTAAAAGTATTTTTTGTTTAAACAAAATAATACATTTCTACTCAGATTTGAATAAAAATAATTAGTTTATTATATTCCGCGATCATTATTTTATAAATACTGAAAATTTCATTAAAATTGGTTAATTTCCTGATTTTTGGTAAATCTTTGGTACTAGTGCACTTATTGATCCGTGCTGAAATCATAACGTTATTATTTAAAAAGCCATTCTTAATTTGGGGAGGGGAAGGTGTTTTGTACCCATTCTATACTTTAATCTTACAATTGAATAAAAAAAACACATAAAACTTTAATTAAACTTGGAAATACGATGTAAAAAATAGCGCGGATCAATAAGTGCACTAGCACTGAATTTTTAAGTAAAGGAAGGGGTCAAAATGTTTATACATTTTGAGCATCGGCATTCATTTTGCCCGTACTTAGTTTATTGAAATGAAGCAAAACAAACTCGTGGAACTTTTTTCAACGGGATGCCAAAATTGGCTGCCACCGTCTATTTCCTACGAAGTGTCACGAAGCAATACTCAAATGAGTTAATATGTGTCATTGCCGCTCTGCCAAGTTATTATAGAAATTAACATTTTCTGAACGATATTTTTGTGACTACTCTTTTTTATTTATTTATTTATTTATTTATTTTTTTTACCTTTGGGTACTTATCTTTAATAATCACGATCTTATCATCGGCTTCTACCCGTAATTTAGGATCTTCCATCGACGCCAATAATCCCAAACTCCAATGTCCAGAAAAACTGGGTTTATGCTTCTTACAATCAGTATTAAATGATTCATGTTTTCGTTTCAAGCTGGTAGACATGATCGCAAAACGCCGAAGGATTAAAGAAAACGTGGTTAATGTATTTACACTGCAGAAACCGACCAAAAATCACCGGTAGAAATATCTACAACCGGTGTCAAACTCACTGTTTTCCCTTTAAAAAATGTTACTCACTTTTTATTGGGAGATGGGGCTTCCCGGCTTAATTCAATGACAACGGCCCCTGCGCGGTACTTATGTAGGATACGAACTGTGCTATTTTTTGATAGAGTTTTAAAGGTGAATTCAATTTTTACGGTATCTTTTGTTTATTTAATTACTAGCGGAGATATCCGGTGCTGCTCGGATGTAGGTGTGTGGTGTGTGTGTGTGTGTGTGTTTTTTAAATAACAGTAGGAAGTCCGGGTGGATAAAGGTGTTTAAAAAAGTGGTAGTAGCGGGGGAGGGGGGATCAAAACAACAGTAGGCAGATCGGGTGGAGAGAGGAGTGAAAAAAAAAAATGGTAGTAGGAGGAGGGTTACGGCATTTCCCGGGTGTGTGTAGGTAGTGTAGTCAGGAACCCCGGGTGGAGAGAGGTTTTAAAAAAATAAATAATGGGGTAGTAGCGTGGAGAAGGAATCAAAACAACAGAAGGCAGCCAGGGTGAAGAGAGGTGTTGAAAAAGAATGAAATCAACATTTTGATAATTTAAAATTTGTTCACCTAATCTTCTTCTATTATATAAATCTCACCTGTCTGTTTAAATTTATGTATGTATGTATGTATGTATGTATGTATGTATATCTCGCAAAAACTTTCAACAGAGGCGACGAATCCTGACAAGATCGGTATCATTTTGAAGCTCGACGCCTCGGACAACAAATATTGAAAAATTGGCTATCAAACCCGTGATGCGAAGGCGGGAGAGAAAATTAAAGAAAATCTGATGTCTTATCAATGCTTCATGATGCAACCGGAAGTTTGGAACATTGAAATTAAGTAAAGTCAATCCAACTGATACGATCAATTGCAAAAATGGCTTGCAAAAAATCAACCCCCTCCTTGCACAAAACTGGACAGTTTAGGGTGAAGGTGTAACACTGGCTGGCACTTGTCTTTATTAGTGGTAGTTGGAATGTTAAAAGTAATACCAATGTTAACCTTTAAAAGGAAAGAGCCTTATTGGCTTTTTACATGTTGGAGAGAGTACACCTCTTGTTAATAATGTTCGCCGGCAACGTATCTCTTATTGGTTCGGTGGCTAAGAGTGTACTGCCTACTTGCCTGTCATGCTGGCTAGGGCTTGGTTAAGGAGAAAGAGAGAGAGAGAGAGGGAGAGGGAGATGAGGGACTCTGGATAGCAGTTCTAGGTTTGTGTTTGGTTTATAAGCAGGAGAAAGAGAGGGGCTAAAAACTATTATTTTGGGAGAATGGTATTATTTTCGTCCTATTTCTTGGCTTTTAGGGGTGATTCAGGTTAGTCCTACAATATTCTCCTACCAATTCATGAAGTGTTTTTTTTTTTTTTAAGTTTAATAATAAATGTGTTCATTATCTTTTTCCATGTGATTCTCCTACCTGAAGATCTTGTTTTTATTTTAGTTTCTTGCACTTTTTCAGCTCCAAAACAAGATTGCTACTGCTGATATTTTTGTTTTTGGAAAAGCATTAAAAAGGCAATCTTCTAAATTTTCTCATTGGTCGCTTGTGTCACGTGATACTGTCATCAACTACGTCTGCCAGAAATATGTTCATTTTACTTTTGTTGTGAGAAAAGTGTGTGGGCGTATTTGAAATTATGTCGTTGCTGGAAAAACTTATTTTTGTGCAAAATGCGCGGGGAAATTGACATGAATAAACGTTCGTTTATTTGCACGCAAGCGTGTGTGCGTGCATATGTGTGTGTGCGTGTGTGTGTGTGAGTGAGTGAGTGACAGCACAAATACTACCCCCAGATTGAAAAAAAAATATGAAACTGTTTTTCTCTATTTTTTTTTTAAATATGTAACATATTCCTAAAAACGTTTCCGCCAGTGGACTTTCCTGACGGTTTTCATTTTGGTAGTCGCGTCGGTGTTCTGTACAACAGAAGGTTCTGTAAGAGGTTGCTTCAGTGGGGGAATGATTTGAAAATTTTCTATGTATGCCGGTTTAAGTCGGTCCAACACGATAGTGTCTCTTTTCCCGTTTTTTGAAACAGTGAAATATTTATCCTGCCTGTCCGGAACTGGGTATGGACTCGAATAATTTGGACAAGATAGCTTTTTCATTGAATCGTTCCTGACAAATACGTGTTTGGTGGTGTGAATAGGATTGTCTGTCTGTCCTCCTGGTGGGTGTGAAATTTAGACAAAATATTTTGTCTTTCAACTCTGTTACGAACATGGTTGTAGGTGAGATCTCCGTGTGTTGATCAAAATGTTGACCCCGTACAGTCAAAGTGGAACAGAAAACTACCTCCGCCTATGTGCTTTGTTAGTCTTCTTTTACAGAGCTTCATATCATTAATAGTATCAAAGGTATATTGTCTGCCCAGTCTGTGCTGTTCAGACTCATTGCCAGGGAAGTTTTAAGTGCCTGTGAAAGCGTTCAACCAAGCCATTCGAGGATGGGTGATATGCCATAGTCTTGATGTGGTTCATTCCCAGTAATTGATTAAATTCCGCAAAGAGTATCGATTGGAACTGCAAACCTCTGTCTGCCGTAACGACTGTGGGTACTCCGAAAATGGCTATCCAGTCCCGAAGTATGGCTCTGGCTATTGTTGAAGTTGATAGCTTAACGGCTATGGCAGTAGGCCATCTGCTTAATCTATCGACGATAGTCAAGATGTGGGTGTGTCCTACCAAATAGATGTGGATGTTGGTGAATCTAACATCGGGTGTGCTAAAAGAACCCAGTGGTGATTTCGTGTGTCTGTGAATTTTGTGCTTTTGACAAGTTATGCACGTCTTAGTCCAATTTTGAATATCTGTGTTCATATTCGGCCACACGAAACGTTGTGTAATTATCTTTAGAGTAGCTCTTTTTCCTGGGTGAGATAAATTGTGAAGATGTTGAAAAACTTGTCATCTGAGGCTAGGTGGTATGTACGGTCGTGGTTGTTTCTTTGCCGTGTTGCAATAAACAATCACTGTACTGAATGGTGTGGACATTTTTTCGAGTTGTAAGGATGTGTTTTCCTGAACATCTTTAAGCGTTGTTCTGATTTCTGTTCTCGTGATATCAATTCCATGCTTAGCGAACTGGAATTTAGAGAAGTGATCATAAGGTGTCTGCTATAATGTTGATTAATGAGACAGAAATGGAAAAAAACAGGAAAATTAAAAAACTATGAAGCTTGCCTAAAATTAAAAGAAAATGTTCCTCCCTCCTACTACGAAGCGAGAAAAGTACCAGTGCATTTATTACAGTTGTGAAAGTTAATAAAGGAAGATTTATTAGAACCTGCCCCTTCAGGAGGAAGTAAATGGGCATCACCCATAGTGGTATTAAAAAAAGAAAACGATAACTTGAGAATTTGTGGAGATTATAAAATAGGGGGAAACCATAAAATTTGCGCTGACTCGTACCCTCTTCCGAATGTGGAAGTAGCTTTACATAAACTTGCCAGAATGAAAGTATTTTCGAAGATAGACCTAAAATCAGCTTACCACCAAATATCCATAGATTAAAATATTTAAGAAGTGACGACGATAAACACACCTATAGGCCTGTTAAGGTGGAAAAGGATGCCGTATGGCATAAAAGTAGCTAGTGCAAATTTTCAAAAAGGTATTTAAAAAGTAATAGGAAATGTCGAAAATATCATCTGTTATCAAGACGATATGTGTGTTGGAGATTTAAGTGAAGATGATTTAAAGAAAAAAAATGAAAATACACTGAGCCGGCTAAGAGACGCTGGCATGACAGTAAATACAAAAAAGCATGTAACCAACAGTAATGAAATATCATTTTTGGGTTACTCAATATCAAAGGAAGGGATCTCTCCAGATGAAGCGCTAATAGAGAAAATTTTAAAAGTGGCTACACCAAAAAATAAAAAAGAGTTGGAGTCTTTCTTGGGTTTGGTAAATTTTTATAGAAAATATGTACCAAAATATAATGAGTTGACAGAACTATTTGCGAAGTTAAGAAAAAAAAAATGCGGAGTTCATTTGGTTAGAACACCAACAGAAAGCCTTTGAAAACTTAAAACAGATTCTGATGAAAAAGCCAATAGTACAAATTTTTTACCCTAAAAAGGACATAACTCTAACTACTGATGCTAGTGAGCATTCTGTATCCGGTATTTTGTCACAAGATGGTCATCTCAAAATGTACTTATCGAGGAGATTAACAACGACTGAAACAATTATTCTAATATAGAAAGGGAGGCACTAGCCATAGTGTGGACAACAGACAGAGCAAGACAGTTCTTGATGGGAAAAACTTCTTGTTGAAAAGTGATCACAGACCACTGGAATTTCTTTTCAACCCAAGAAAAGAACTACCGAAAGTTACAACATCCAGAATATTACGTTGGGCGATCAGACTGATGGCATTCGACTTTGACATTGAGTATGTTAAAGGGAATACGATACCGCATATTGATGCCTTATCTAGATTGAGGTTTTATAGAGAGGATAAGAACAAAAATTACGAGGAATTTGAAGACACATTCCTGCACCTTGTAGAAACCGATGTAATATCTGTAGATATAATGGCTACTGAAACTACAAATGACCCAGTGTTAAACAGAATACTCTTGAGGATAAGAGAGAATCACTGGGGAAATTTTTCAATGGCTGAAAGATCATTCAAAGAAATAAGACATAAACTGACTTTAGTAAACGGGGTAATATGCAATAAAGACTTGATAGTTTCCCCAGAAACACAGACGAGACAGGTTATAAAAAGTGCACATGATGATGTACATTGTGGAGTGGCAGCTACGCAAAGAAGATTAAAATTGGAAGCATGATGGCCGGGTTACTCAAGAGATGTAGAGGACTATGTAAAAAGATGCACAAAATGCATAGAACTCAGGAATTTTAAGCAAAAGAAAATACATGTGTGGCCCCGAGAAGCAGAACCGTGGAGCAGAGTACACATGGATCATGCCTATGTCAATGGGATAGGACTATTATTAATATTAGTAGACGCATATTCAGGTTGGCCTGAAGTGGTGAGAGTACCTGATAAAAAAAGTACCACTGTAAAACAAATATTAATAGTAATATTTTCGAGAAATGGGATACCGAGAACATTGGTGACGCATAATGCGCCAGAATTTGCGGATGCTGATTTACATGAAGAAAAATAGGATGCAGACCTTACAAGACCACTTCCTACCACCCTCAAAGTAACGGGATAGCAGAAAGGATAGTCCAGACGGTAAAGAAGGGCATAAAAGCATGCGGACAACAGAAGGAGGAAATCGATGCTTTCCTACCAAGATTATTACTAAGTTATAGAACAATTTCACATGCAGGCAGGCCAAAAAGTCCATTTGCCTTAATGGGAAGACAATTAAGGTCCCGTTTGACTATGTCATATGCCACAAATCAAAAGATGTGGTACAAAAAGCCGAGACAGCAGAATTTATTATGTAGAAACGACATAATACTGCAATATCAAATGAAGAAAATGGGAACAGTGTTCTAGCTCATGCTGACCAAATAAGATCCCAAGGAGAACAATCGGATGAGGAAATGCCTTCAGAGCTCCCCATTATTGATGTAACAGAAGTGTTACTGCAGAATGAGACTGCAGAGGAAGAAGTAGAGAGAGACGAACTAGAAAAGGAGACAAGGCAGAAGAGGAAGATCAGAATATGCAGGAGGAACACTGCGATTATAGGGAAAGACGTGATACATCCAGATCTCCAAGGAAAAGGAGAGAAATAAAGGAAGATGTTCAGGAGGGCATGAGAAGAAGTAATAGAATTACTTGCGGCATAAAGCCCCTCCGTTATAGGGAGATGTAGTGATATGCAAGTTAAGTATAATTTACATATGAGCAGATAGCTCATATTTATAAACCAACACCAACTAGAACAGGTGGTTGTTGAACACTGGCTTAGTGTTATACACGACATATCAGATGTCTAAAATGCATAGGAGATAGAACACCGTTGATTACCAGAGGAAGACCTATGTCCTTCATTTTATAGGAATCTCATGGGAAAGGTTCAACAGTGGTTTATTCTTAATACATTCTGCTTCCTTTCAGGTCCAATCAAGTGGAGACAATCAACAGTGCTCAAAACCGGTGCACCACCAGAATTGGTGTCCTACAGTATTTAGTGCATAACTAAACATAATAGTATTTGAACTCAGCATTGCAGATTTCATAATTAGCGTCATTATCGATTGGGCAATGTGCATATTTTAATACCATGTTCAAATTACACTTAAATTCAAATAATATTCTTCTGATATGCATTGGTTGAAAGGTCTTTTTTGACAGACGTACACCACTCATGCCAAAATCTTTGTTATTCAAATTTTCGTAAACAATTTTTTTGTTATGCTTGAAGTTTTGAAGTTTATAGAAATGAGAGAACGAAATGGGATTGCTTGTTCATATCACATCGGATTCACCAAAATATGGAAATGTGACAATGAAATGGGGTTGCATTCTATATTAATAAACAACTTTATTTGTTATTTTCGTTAGTAGAATGCACATGCGTACAAAAGAGAAATGGGTTAGTATGAGAATTCAGTGTTCGTACGCGCACATGTTTTTATAGTAGCTGTGAAGAGTTCCTTGTTTGGAGATGAAGATTGGATATCCGACAATTAGATATAGGTCAGGCCTGTTGAAGGAAAAAGTGTATATACGTATGTATGAGCGTATGTCTGATAGTAGATACAGGGCAAAGGATAAGTGTCTCGTGGTAAGAAAGAGTAGGTGTGTGTGTGTGTTTGTGTGTGTGTCGGAGTATGCTCTTTAGCATGATAAAGAATGTTTGTTTGGGTATTGTTGCGAGTTACATTTCAGCGAAAAGAGAAAAGGAACTGGGACAAAGATTTGAAGGAGGACACGAACACGCGTATGGCGGGTATAAAGAGAAGTATATTTTTATTTTGGGACGGGAAGAGGAAGCAGGAAGTAGAAAAGGATTATGGGATTACAACGTAAAAGGCAGGTAATCATAAAAGGGTTCATGATAAGAGTTATCGTTCTTACTTCCAACAAGTACAGCATGTGGAAATAAATGGTAGTTAGAAGAGAGTCATAGCTAGCTCGTAGTACTCATGTTCAGCCTGGAGCTGAAGACCCAGGCGATGTGTGCTTCTGGGCAAAGCAACGAGAAAGAGGATTAAAGGTTTGTGATTTTGCCTTTTATATACTCGGTCACGTGATTGAGAGCTGGCTTGTGATTGGACAAGCCAGGGAGAAATGGATTTCAAATCTCAAAGTCGTGAGAAGTAGTCTCTGTCTGTGATGTAGCAGTGTCAGCTGCTACAAATTCTTAATAGACAATGCGCATAAATGATGCATAAGTAAATATGAATTATAACCGTGTTGGTGGTGGCAATCTTGATGACAACTGCCTGAACTTGATAGACTGTCAGGGTTAGTGAAACCCATGCAAAGATGGCAAGCTGATCAGAACACCTCTGGTGGCTTTTTTGTCATTTTTATTTTTTCTGTGATTATTACTGATTTGGCATTAAATTATAATTTTTTTCTTTTTTTTTGGCACTAGTGCATTTTAGGGTTGGAGGACATTTTTGTTTTCATTTTTGAAGAATTCCAAGGGGAGACAATTCAAAGAGTTGTTAAAGTTTGCATAACATAAAAGCAAATCAAACACGCTAAATTAACAATAGCACAAAAAAATGAACATTTATTTTGAATTAAAATAATTTTTTTAGCTTTTATAAAATAATTAGAACTCTGAAATAACTACAATAGGCATTTTTGTGTTTATATGAAAATGTATTACTTAAAAAAACACTTTTGAAAATGTATGATTTTTTTTTAATATGAACTTTTTAATGAACAGTCTCTATAAGAAAAGAAAATCCTCAAATGAATGAAAGTGGAAAAATGTATGACTTTAAAGAAAAAAAAAAAAAAAATTCACAAAATTTCGTAATAAATCAAAATAATCATAAACTTTAAGAATTTATTGCATTATTTCCTCTTGGAATTCTTAAAAAAATTAAAACAAAAATTGTCCTCCAAACCTAAAATGCACAAGTACATTTCTTTTTTGTTTAGAAAACAGGCTTATTCAATTTTCAGATAGGTGCTCAGTTTTTTTTTTCATTGTTGTTGCTGTTGTTGAGCATCATGCATTCATTTCATATGAATCTGTGGATTATTATTGGCATTTGTTTTACTGATATCTTTCTGGTTAGAATTATTTTTAGAAAGACATCAGGTACTTATAAGAGAGGCCATGTGAAGGTTGCCAACATCTCCAAGTCCCCAAGTGAAAATAATTCTATGGAACTGTTATAGCGATCAAAAGCTAAAGGAGAAATAACTCTAATAAAGGAAGTAAGAGTCATTGCCTTATATAGATAAAAAGAAAAAACTAGAGAGAGTTCCAGGGAGAATGGACAAGATGGCGACTGTGCTAACACGTGTATATTTGTGCTGTAAATATAATTTGTATTTCGACTGTAATAAATAGTATTTAACCTAAAATGAGCTTGTTTACTTTTCATTCAAATATTCCATGATTCCGACAACCCATTTCTCTGGACACAACAGGAATGAACTGGATTTGAACTTGACACACCCAGGTTGTCTGTCCATGTTGTTAACAACTGAGCCATCATTATTCCCTTTCATTTTGTCATGTAGGTTTAACACAAAATGATGCCTCTCAAGTTGAATACCCTTCCTTGGCCTTTTGGTTTGGAGCAAAGAGTAGTATATTTTCTGATACTGCATTTCATTTTTTTCTGTCTTCAGTGAGTGAAGGAGAAATCCTTCAAGACTGAGTAAATTTTAATTTATGTTCCCCCCATTCAGAATTACTCCTTTTTTGGGAGGTAGATTTTCTCCTCATTAAAAATCATCCTTGTGACTAATTCTGCTCTCATAGAGAGACAAGTAAATATGAACACTCGTAATTACATGTGATGGCGTTCAATAAGTAATGCCCATTCCATCTCTTTATTTATTTATCCTCAAGTAGCTCCTGGCCTTGATAACAAAAAAAATTGTATTATTTGGATTATTCAAACTGCCGTTTTCATTTTGTATGGTATTCTCACAACATTTCCGCCAAAGTAACCTCTGACCTTCTTCAGGTGTATCTTGTCAACTAATGAAGAAGGCTTCATGCAGACAAGACACTATTTCATGAGCTCTATGCAGAAGCCTGCTTCACCAAACAAACGAATCATCATCGTCAGATCAATCACCAAAGAATCAAGACTAGTACCGTACTTTGGGGTAATTGTGCCAAGTCCGGGGTAATTGTGCCAACTAGCTAAAAGTGCTCTTTTGGTAACCACACATATAAAGACCACCTTTTTTTAGTTGGTGCAATTACCCCAGATTTGGCGAATTACTCCAAAGTATGATATACAGAATACTGAATGAAAGTTTGAGACATAATCTAAACCAAGAATAATTTCTATTATTATGGACTACTATTCTCACCTTAAGGATTTTCTCATGTTCTGGATGACATAACCTCTGACCTTCTTAAGATGTATCTTGTCAAATTCAAGAATCTTTATGTCGAACTTGGTTATCTGTATAGAATTTCAAACAACCCTTCATTTAATCTCCGGAGATAATTTGCTACCTTTCCATCGACCATGACCAGCTAGAAATCTTTTGTAATTCGTAATTGTATTCTTAATATCGCCAGCACTGAGGTTTGAACTTTCAACTTTCAGAGGACTTTCACTTAAAACTGATTATTACTTTAGTAAGAAAGTGACACTGGTCAAGTGGTTAACGACACGGACTGACAACCTGAATTTTCCAAGTTTGAATCCAATTTGTTCCACATAAAATCACTTTCAGTTAAGATGTTGGCAATCTTCATGTGGTCCCTCTCGTAAATATCCAATGTCTTTCTTAAGAATTGATAATTTGAATTATTCGGTTTACTGTTCTCATCTTGAATGTTATTTACACACTCTAGAACACTCAAGATGAGAACAGTAGTCCAAATAATCCAAATAATACACATTATCAATCCTTATCTCAACAACAAACGAGTGACAGTATTTAAGTTTAGTTAGATTAACATGCATACGTTTTTTTTTTTTTAGTTTAAAAAAGGTTATGATAGTTAAAAATTACTCTATCTTATTTTTTCCAGTAGAATCGTAGATAAAGGGACGCAAATAAAACTAAGGAAACATCGAAAATTTCAATTGTCTTGGTCTAGAAGGATTTTAGCTTACTGATTGAGGATAGAAAAGATGAAATATATTATACAGACAGATATTACACTTTGCAATATTTATTTGCAGAAACATAAAAAAAATTTACATTTACAACAAATTAGGCAACAGGCCATTCAAAAGAGTGGGAAATGGTTGTCGTTGATCATTCTTTGTCACCATGACTAGAAAACGTCTATCCTACTCTTAACTAGAATCATAAATCACCATAATATCACATTTACTTCAGGAACCATCCTATTTAAAATTTCCCAAATCATTTCAAAATTTTATTGAAAATAAAGTGTTTATCTACAATTATTTCATTGGCAAGAAACGTGAAGTGAGGAAAAAACAAATAAAAAAATGGTTAGTAAGACCCTTCTAACCCTTTCTAAATAACAGACCGCTCACTATTTTCCGGTTTGTTTTGGATGGAAAACAAGCAGGCTAATCTCTAAATAGGAGTGAGATTTAAATGGGAAAGAAAATAAGGGGTGGGAGAGTTGGAGAGTGAGTGATGTCCTTTCAAGATGAACTGAAAACAATTTAAATGAAGGATTTCTATTGGCAGGGAGGAGAATTTATTCACTCAACTAAGAGACTAAAAACTTACCTTAAGGGCTGGGGTCTGACAGGACTCAAAACCGTGTGTACCCTGTTTAAACAGGGAACACATACTGATACCTGAGTGCTCTTCAAGTTCGCTACTTGTATCCACTTGTTTAAAAATAAAAAAAACGAGGAATATTATCTATCACATCTGATCTTGAGCTTAAATTGTTGCTTGAAGAATGTGATTTAATCCTAATCAGCAACTTTTTGGTTATCTCTCGGAGGCAAAGTCCACACACTATTTGTGCTATGGCCAAGATTGTGAGAAACACCATTCATCTCTCCCTATTTCATGGTGGCCCAGCATTGTCGATTATGTTGGATAAATTTAGCAGGCAAGGATGCTTGAGATCAATACAAGCTATCATCTCATTGACATATCCCCAGTATCACCAGAGGTTTGAAGAAAGCATGTTTAGGCATTTCTTCTGCTAGAGTATCACAGCGGGAACATTCAGCCGATTCCACTATTCCAGAACTGTGTTGCATGGCATTAAGGGACAACACATTCCAGGAGAGCACTCATAGTTGTTGAGATGACTCGAACTTAGTGCCCAATTCTACTCAGAGCAGATCCTCTCTTCCAACCATCCCAACCGTCTGACAAGCAGGCCATTAGCAACCCCCCTCCTTTATTGAGTTTCTTTCTAGAAGTCAGAGAAAGGTCACTAGACATTGGAAGCTTTTTTTAGTGCAGTTCGAAACTGTCTGAGGAACTGGGTATCATCCCTTGGCCTATGATGACCCTTGACCACATGATTGAGAATGAGGTCAGGAAATGTGGGGTTCCATGCAGATTCTTCAAAGTTTGACTCAGAAAGGCCAGTCTCCCAGTATCTAGATGATACATTGTTGGACATCCCCAAGCCTCCCTCTCACAAACGTTGAATACAGACCTGTCTTCAAACCCAATGCCTTTTCCTGTTCTAGACAAGTGAAACAGAAGGCACTGAAGGACCTTTAGGTTTTTTGCGGACAGAGGAAGTATGACCAAACGGCACAGAATCAGAAAAAAGACCAAAGTGGTGCATACCTCTGTTTTATTCTTTAAGGAGAATTTTCTCTAAAGCCAATAGTTAATTGATGCTTCAACCTTTGACAGCACCTCCAACCAATTTCTCTTGAGCTGTAGGCCCATTTTAAACCACACACCAAGGATTTGAACTTGGCCATCTTTTCAGCTG
This sequence comes from Euprymna scolopes, assembly GCF_053919585.1. Taxonomy (NCBI): domain Eukaryota; kingdom Metazoa; phylum Mollusca; class Cephalopoda; order Sepiida; family Sepiolidae; genus Euprymna; species Euprymna scolopes. The sequence continues at coordinate 64,119,692 of NC_136492.1, forward strand.
AAAGAAGGCAGAAGGATAGTAACACAACTCTGGGCAGTCAAACACAGGCTGACATGTCAAGTAGTGGCTCCAACAGAAGGATGTAGAGCAGAGGTGACAGTGGACAGCCCTGGCACACTGACCAGGAGATCGCGAAAGAATACAAATGCTTTCTGTTAACCTGTACCACTGCCATCAGCGCATAATGCAGCACAGAGATCCATTTGAGGAAGTCCAGTTTAAAATGGTGGTCTTTAAACAGATGCCATAAGCTTTGGACTGATCATTGTACAGATCAGATACAAGTTGTTTCAAATCAATCTCCCCTCAATCAACTCTGCAACTTGTCCAAAATCTTTAACTCTGTGTTCAGTAGATTTATGGGCCTGCTGTAATCATTTAGTTCCTTCCCACCATGCCTGTTCATCTTTCTCAACAATGTGATCACTCACTTGGTGACTTAACCCAGGATAGAATTTTCATCAAACCAATGGTTGAACACTTCCATCAGAATTGGCACGAACATGTATGACAGCCTCAAATACAATTTGGAGAAGCAGACAATCAAATCCTGATAATTTCTTACTGCCGACCTGCTTTAACGCAGTCAAGACGTCATGCTCTGTAACCTTGGTTTTGCAAAGAATTGCTCTAGTCACATTGAGGTAGAGAGAATCCGCCAAATAGGTACCAAACTTCTTGTACTGGGAAATCGAGTTGTTATGTAAATCATTCCTGGAAAAGCTCTTGAAATCCTTCCCAAATCTCCCAAATCAACTCCAAGTTACGTTCATCTGGGCACTTGACTTTTACAATATATCTATCCAAGCTATGCTTAGAAACCTCTTTAAGCCCATTCACATGGCTTTGTTGGAAATTTTTCTTAGCCTAGCCTTAACTACTTGACCCTCATAACACTCACTAGCCTTGTATGGAAGGTTTTATTTAGCTAGTTTTAGGCTAACAGAAGCCCCATTTCGGAGTCGTTTGTGGAATCCAACCTTATTGTTGTTTAGTCTGGGTAGTAAGCCCATTCTTCTTAGTTAGCTCCTCTTTTTGGGGAGCTCTGGATAAAAGAGTCGCCTTTTTGGAGAGCTGATCCTGAACGTTCATTGTCCTGGCTGTGTACCCTCTTAGTTTCAGGGTCTGCTCCTTTCTTGAGGAAGATGCCCTCTTGGGGAGCATCTCTTTCATGAGAGTCCTTTAGCGGAGCAGCCCTTTCGATTTTTTAGGTCCTGGCGGGATATCTGTCTTCTTTATGTTGAACTCCTCTTTGGGGGAGCTGTCCTTTTGAGGAGCCGCTCCTTTTAAGGGAGTGGGACCTGTGCTTTTGGCCTCCAGATGGTATGCCCCGTCTACATTCATTTCTGCTCCTTCACTGGGAGAGTTGCCCTTCAGAAAAGCAACCCCTTTCGTGCCCCCCTCCTCTTGACTGAAGGCCGTTCTCATTGCCTCTCTAGTGTAAATGGTGGTGAAGATCTCCATAGCCAGTTGAAACAAAAAAATGTAAAAAGTTTAGTGGAAACAAGGTCCAAGGTGTGGAGCTGAATTTGGCTCCAAAAAGTGGCGTCTAATGGCTAGGAGAGATAGAACTGAAAAAGAGAGAGACAAAGTGGCCAATTTCCTTGTTGCTCATGGCTTATGGAAAGGCAAAGTTACAGCATAGATCCCTGTAGAGAGCAGAAAACGACAAAGTGGATTAGGCAGTGTCTAGGACGCTGCTGGCAATTAACAGAAGGGAGAAGGTATCAATGTATTTTTGACCCAAGAGTAGGCCAAGAGAAAATAAAGATGATTGACTTTTACCAGATCGAAGGTGCAGATATTACACTTTGCAATATTTATTTGCACGGAATATAAAAAAATTCATATTTTACACTTTACTCCCAGCCAAAAAGCAGAGGGGTACCTCTATTTACTTGCAAGAGTAAACTTAGAAACACGGTTAATTTTTAAGGGGGGTAGGGTGGATCAGCTCTCCAAAAAGAATCACAGCGGTTTGAAACAAAAATTTAAATTGCCTCGGTTTAAAAGGGCTTCACTTTGACCGACCGATACAATTTAGTATCCGAACAGATACCCCACTTTGCTCAGAGTTAAAAAGGCCAAGGAGTGTGTCAATTTATTTGTATTCTTATGGGAGCAGAATGAGAGACAAGGTTGGTTTTTAATGGGACTAGCTCTGCAAAAATAAAAATACTGGATTGGATTGGAACAATTTTTTTGAGTTGCCACAGTCTAGAAGGATTTCAGTTTTACGGCCGAGGACAGAAACGATGAAATTTAGTATCTGTACAGATATTACACTTTGCTCCCAGGCAAAAGGCCAAGTAGTGTTGAATTATAGAATTTTACTTGAGCTTTGTTTCCATTATTTTTATGTGGCCTTCTACAATTTTTTTATTACATGGTGGTCACCACTTATCAAGGCCTGGAAGCCACTCGGGGATAAGGGTTATTGCGTGTGCAGTAATCAATGGGATAGTATCGTAGTAATCGTTAGTATTGGAGATTTGATAAAGTGTCTTACTTAAGAGGGCGGTTCATCAGGAATTTGTTTATGTTGGACTTGAAGACATTCAAGTTGTAGTCAGATGGGAAACAGGCAAACGAAAGAGAGTTCCACAGGCATGCACTTCTAAGAAAGAAGCTTTGTTCATAGAATCTACGTTTTGATTTAGGCACAGATAAAGAGTGGGGAAAAATTATTGACAGTGGTTTCAGCTAGACGGGTGTTTATTGTGAAAGATTGGCGAGGTGGGGCAGAGATTGGAGCTCAGACGAGCACTTGCCATGGAAATAACGATAAAACAATGACAGGCTCGCAATGTCTCTTCTGTGGGAGAAAGGTTGAAGGGAAGAGAAAAGAACACCCCCACACACACACACACACTAAACCATGAAGTCTATTTTGTACTCTGTCAAGGCAGGATAGGCTGTTTTTTTTTACATTACAAAACGGACGTGCCAAACCCTACTTGGAAAAAATTCCACGCATGTCATTAACTAGAATGTTTAGACTTAATACGCAACTTGAATTTTAATTAGCATTATTAATTCACACTTTTGACATGCTTCATCGTTTTGAATTGTTGTTCAATCAATAAATATGACAATGAGTCCAGAAGCTTGTCACATAAGTCTGTGGCAATGGTAATCGTGTTTGTCTCCGCGTCGTCGCAGATTTATTCACCAAGGAAATAAAGATACAATCAAAGGCAAACGCTTCCATCATTTTCGTGTACACCGGAAACAAATAGTTCGTTAGCGTTTTTAATAACTTTCAGAAGATCGTTTTTGGTATTCTTGTTGCCGCCAAACACGATACAATGAAATGCACTATATGTGCCTTAATTCTAATACTCGGGCATTTCAACGACCAGATGGTTTCAGGTAAGTCATAATTACCCTTAACTGTAATCTACGAACATGTGCTTTGAGGTACTGCCTCTAGTCAGTGTAGCTTGACTGTTTTAGAATTCGAACCTTGGACCATATGTATTATATTCGAGTGTGTTAACCGTTATGCCACGAAGTCCTAGATGACTTTTTGTGTTAATTGTTATTGTTTTTAAACTTATATATATATATATATATATATATATATATATATATATATTTATATATATATATATATATATATATATATATATATATATATATATATATATAAAAGTGAACATGTCTGTGTATCTGTGTGTCTGTCTGTGCGTCTGTCTGTGTACATTTTCCAACGCAATAACTCTATCAATTTTCAGTCTACAGACGCGAAATTTGAAATACAGGGCACTGAGATTTGGAAAAATCTGTGTAATTCGTTTTGGGTCAGAAATTTGGCGGTTAAGGGGTCAAAGTTCAACGATTTGACCTTTGAGAACTCTACCAACCTCCCTCGACAATTTTGGGTCTAAACACTTGAAATTTTAGATATAGGTTCCTTGGACATGGATCTAACTTAATAACTTGCTTTGAGTCAAAAACAATAAATGTTAAGGGGTCATAATAGGGGTTAAAGTTAAAAAAAATTGACCTCTGCGGTTTCTACCAAATTACTCAGACACTTTCTGGTCTAAACATTTGAAATTTTACATAAAGGGTATTCAGAGATAGGACAAGCTTTTTCATCGGTTTGGGTCGAAAATTTTTAGTTACCAATATATAAATGTATGTATGTATGTATGTTTGCATGTCTGCCCGACACTTTCGACAGAAGCGACGGATTTTCTCAAGATTAGTATCGTTTTGTAAGTTCGACCTTTCAGACGACAAATATCGAAAAATTGGCTAAAAACATTAATATCTTCCCCTTAAACTGGACACTTTTCTACAGGGGCGGGTGTCACTTTTTTCGCCGATATTTTTTAAAGTCATCTTCTCCTTTCGATTGTATAGCCTTAATTTTTAAAAAAATGTCACTTCCGGTTTGGCGGTGGTCATAAGAGCATAGACGTCAGGGTTTTTTCCCCGTTTTTTTTTTTTTTCGTCCTTTACGGTACGTGTTCAAGCTTGCTTCCTACTACCACTTTTTTTTCTTTGATAAACATACACATCCAAACACCCGGGCAACGCCATACTGAAATACTAGTACATCTATAAAAGTGAACGAGTCTGTGTGTATGTGTGTGTGTGTGTGTGTGTGTGTGTGTGTGTGTGTGTGTGTGTGTGCGCGCATGTGTGTACATTTCCCTACGCAATAACTCTGTCAATTTTAAGTCTACAGACTCGAAATTTGATATACAGGGTACTGAAATTTGGGAAAATCTTTCTGATCGGTTTTCGGCCAGAAATTTGTCGATTAAGGAGTCAAAGTTCAACGGTTTGACCTACCAAACTTCTCTGGTAATTTTAGGTCTAAGCACTTGAAATTTTAAATATAGATTCCTTGGGCATGGATCTAACTTAATAACTTGATTTGAGCCCAAAACAATAAATGTTAAGGGGTCATAATAGGGGTCAAAGTAAAAAAAAAATGGACCGCTTTTTTTTTTTTTTTGCTCAACATACACCTCCAAACAACCGGGCAACGCTGGGCTGAAATGCTAGTATATATATATATATATATATATATATATATATATATATATATATATATATATATATATATATATATATAATTATTTACTATAATAATTATTAAATACCTACAGATACTAGTGTTTCATCCTTTCGGGAATCTTCAGTGCAAGGTGTTATGATTAGCACCAGTTGATAGATTCGAACCCAGCGACAGAATCCATCTCTGGCTTCATTAGCAAGGACCATATCCATTCGGCTACTGTTAACCACGAGAAATGCTGTTGAATTTTAAACATTTATTTTATTAAATGTTTTAACGTCAGTAAGAGTGATCTAATCATTATATGATGATCTGCGCATAAGACTTAAATTGACGAACTTTTTAATTCAACTGAAAGTGCTCAATGATAAGAAATGAGTTTCTTAACGTCGTAACACTGGTTGGCACTTGTCTTTATTAGTGA
>NC_136492.1:64130150-64265150 GCF_053919585.1 Euprymna scolopes
AACTGTAGAGATTCAACGTCTCTATCAACTGCGCCACGGTACCCGACTATAGAAGATCAGATAAATAAACGTGGATTTATAAGATCAAAGAATTCAACCTTGATCGCCCTTCGAGACCCGTGGCGCAGTTTATAGAGACGTTGAATCTCTACAGTTCCAGATGAACATTGTCTGAAGATAGCGGTTTCAATCCCACCCAAAGCGTGCCAGAGGTTAATTGGCCAAAATGTGGTGAGACGACAACAACTACAGATGGCAGTGATGGCTGAGAATGCAGTTAGGAGATTTGAAGTTCCTATCCGTCGCGGTTACCATCTGACGAAGGCCAGAGGAATAGTTGGCCAAAACGTTGTGAATAAACAAAACCAATAAAAGATCAAAAACAACAACTAATTAAGATGAGAATAATAGTCCGAAATAAAAATAAATTAGTAGTAACTCCGTTTAAATATGATAAAATAAAACAAAAAAAAACGATGTTTAATTTATTAAACAACAACAAAAAAAAGTTTTGGTAGGTAGGTAGGTAGGTAGGATCAAACCCGAAACCTTGAGGTGAAGGTGGGGGAAAAAAGTGTGAAAAATACTTGACATGTTACCGCTAGGCCATTAAGGGAGGGTTACTGAAAAGCTTTTCAATTTAAGGATTAAAAACAATTGCAAGGTGTGTGGATTTAATGAGGTAAAATATCACACCATAGACTGAATGAAATCCCACACTGAATTTTTACTATGGGGCATTTTTTTGCTTTGTTTACCCAACTTTGGCTGCAAGATAGTTTTACTGGTTTTGTTCCCTCAAACTTTTTTTTTTGGGGGGGGGGTCCAATTGAATAGCAATTGTGTGATAGAAGGGGTTTCCCTCACATTGATCAAAAGCTGATTGCTTTCTGGACGTTCCCGGGGCAAAAGCCGGTACCCACCCGCGTTTCAACTTAATTTAACTTTATTTATACTAAATAAAAACGAACACAATCGAGAGAAGCTAAAATAACAAGAATTTTGTAAAAGTCAATGTAAATAAATCTAGACGTGACACACGTTTGCAAATTCTAGATATTATTATTTAGACGGCATATAAAAAAGTTCTAAGAAATGGTACCCCCCCCCAGAGAAGCCTGGCGAAAAAAGGCTTTGCTGGACATACATAAAATGTGCACACACATTTTTTTCCTTTTATATATATATATATATATATATATATATATATATATATATATATATATATGGAGTTAAATTTTTGCAAATTCTGATTTACAACATTTATTGTTCGTACACAAGGGATACAAGATCAAGTTAATTATTTCCTTATTCCAAGGATTTTTAAAAAAATTGCCATTTTTCTTTAGAGGAGAAGGGTCAGCAAAAGGAATTTTTGTGCTAGTGCACTTATTGATCCGCTCTATTTTTTAAATAGTATTTTCAAGTTTAATTTAAGTTTTATGATATATGTTTCTATTAAATTGTAAGGTTAAAGTACGAAATAGTTAGAAAACACCCTCCTCTCATTATGTTAAGAATGGCTTTCTAAATAATAACGTTATTATTTCAGCACGGATCAATAAATGCACTAGTACTGAAATTTTATATAGACTAGCTATAATTTTGCTGGTTAGCACAAAAATTTAATATTAAATTAATTTACGAAGAAACGTTTGCTTTTGTAAAATGAAAAGTTTTAACTTGTCATTAAGACAACGTGTTTATTGCAGGAAAATATTCCATAAGATAGTCAAAACTTTAATAATAAATTATTTGTCAGTCATAAACTTTGTTGCAGGAGCCGGTCGTCCGGGGACAATCGACCAACAACTAACAAGGTAGACACGGGCAAAAAGTAAACAGCAAAAAAGCAAAGAAGAATGGCAGACACAGCTTGTTTGGTTAAAGACGAGGGTTCGCCTTATATTTTTGCACAGGAAGCGAAAAATCGTATGATTTGGATGCTGGTCGCCTGGAAGGTTGCACGTCACTGGAGGCTAAGGTCTGGAGGTTTGGAACAGGTACTACGTAGTGTAGTTCAGGGTTGCTTGCTGGGTCTGGAATGATCGGCTGGACGTCAGAGTGATTCGAAATGGACGGTGGATAGTGAGAATGCAAGGGTCAGTGTTAAGCAACAAACGACACTAAGAACATAGGGATCAGTGTTAAGGAATGGACGACACTGAGAACGGAGGATCAGTGTTAAGGAACGAACAATACTGAGAACAGAGGATCAGTGTTAAAGGACTGATGGTCGGTAGAGAACTAAGTGCAAGTGAGGTTACAGACTGGAGGAACAAGGTGCGAGCAAGGTAGCAGATCAGAGGAGAGAGGTGCAAGAGAGGTTGCAGGCGGAGGAGCAAGGTGCAAGCAAGGTTGCAGGCTGGAGGAGCAAAGTGCAGGCGAGGTTGCAGGAAAGCTGCAGGAGGAAGCTAGAGGCGCTGGAGCAAGCTGGAGGCACCAAGGGCTGGAAGGCTGCAGGAATGAGCAGGAAGCCACTGGAGTGAGCTGGAAGGCTGCAGGTGTGAGCAGGAAGTCGATGGAGACTGGAAGTGAGGTTCGCTGCTGGTGGGTCTCAGGGGGCAAGCAGTAGTGAATCACATTAGTGAAAAAACTTATTAGCCCTGATAAGGGCTGGTTGTTTAGCCCTGATAAGGGCTGTTTGTACTGCTGCTGAGACAGTTGCTGTCGCTGCTGCTGCTGGAATCCTTCGGCTAGTGGATTCGGTCAACATGACTGGTAGCATCAGTCGTCGCTTTGGAAGCCTCCTCCTACTCCCCAGGCCGGGTCTGGGCACTTATTTGCTTCCCCACTGAGCAAATTAGGCACAAGGCCGTATTTTAATGTGAAGAGATTGGAGAAATGAGGACCAGCTCTCCGGGGAGTAGAGGAGCTGGATAGTGACAATTGGTATGAAGGGTTTCTCTTTCATTAACCAATAACTGATTGCCACAAGGGCAATGGTCTTATATGTGTGGTTTCCCCCTCATATGGTCTTTGTTGTCCAGGGGCCGGGTCTGGCGCCCGGCTGAAACTGCCTAGGTTTGGCCAGCGTTATGTTAGAGGAATTTGATTAATTATAATATCTTTAATTTTACTAAAAATCCTCGCATGAAATAACCGATTCTCTATTATTTCTATTAACATAAGTTCTATCTATCTGTCTATCTATCTATCTATCTATCTATATATATATATATATATATATATATATATATATATATATATATATATATATATATACTAGCTGTACCCTGCCACGCGTTGCTGTGGCTCAAATTGGCGCAATGGAAAAAGTTCCAAAATGAGAAAAAGCATGTTTCTTATAGGTTTAAATTTCCATTTTGCATGGGTACACAGTTTTGTTCCATTTTCTTAGCTGATATAGAGATTTTCCGGTTTGGTGACTCTTGAATATGTAACATAAATTGTCCATGTGAAAAAACAGTCAGTGTGTAACTGTAAGGCCCACAATTGTAAAGATTATTCCCTGTGCTTTGTCGATGGTTATTGCAAATGACAATAAAATTGGAAAGTACAATTTGCTAAAGTGTAATGTTGTATCCGGTGGAATCATAGGTATGCATGGAATGAAGATATATTCATCTGTGAAAGGTCCTGTTAAGATTGCTGTTTCTATGATATTGTTTGTTTTTGTTTTTTTTACTGCAAGCTATGTGCCATTGCAAAGCTTGGATTGGTTTATATTTCACAACATGATAATTAGTACACCAAATTTCAGTTACAATACATGCGGTGGCATCCCTGGCAAATATAACTGTTGGATAATTAACCACTTTATCTGCTTTCACAACAGTGTCGATGGATTTGTATTTGACTACCTCACTTGGAATTTTACATTTAATTATAGCGTTAAGTTCATGGGCATCTGTGTATTGACCTGCAAGAATAGCTCATTCACTCAGTCAAATGGAATTCTTATATTTTGAATATCTGCAAAAACCTTTTAAACTAACTATTCTTTTGATGAAATAAAATTACAGAAATTACAGAAGTTAAAAGTCAAAGAATTTTGCCCTTAACTCTGATCAGCTGGCACTTTTTCGTACCCAATTTCCCACAAGTGATGCAAAAGTTTTTGTGCGGATCGAACAGTCTGCAACTGTACATGCATATTTTGAGCTAAGTTTAATGTCTTCACATGGAACAAAAAAGTAGAGTATTTGAGGCAAGCATTTATTTCATCTGCTGGTGTTGATTGAAGAATAACAGGTAACATTTGTCTGAAATCTCCTGCAAGCAATATTACTGCATTCCCAAATGGTCTGACATTGCCACGCAAATCTTGCAAGGATCGACCAAGAGCCTCAAGTGATTTTTTGCATACCATTGTGCATTCATCCTAAACAATAAGTTTGCATTTCTGCAATATTTTTCCCCATATTGGATGTTTTGGAGATGTCGAAGATGAGATTTTTGAAAATTTGAATGTTTTAAAGTTGGATAAATAATTCTTCTACTTGGCAGCAAGGTCGCAGGTATTCCTCATGCAGCAAGGGCTAAGGCTATGTCATTTTGTTACCAAATGGCTGCCAAAATCAATTTAATTAGAAAGGTTTTACCAGTTACTTCTGGTGCTGTTCAAGGTAGCAGTAATTTCCAAATAACTTCTATTCTCACAGTCAGTAAATTAGGTGACTAAAATAGGATTTATCCATGTTTTGACAATGCCTTATTCACTGTAATTAATTTAGGAGACTAAAATAGGATGAGGGATTAGAGATAGACAGATAGAGAGGAAGATATATAGATAGAAAAGAGACAGTGAGAGGAAAATAGAGAAAGAGAAGGAGATAGAGAGATAAAGGGATTGATAGATAAACAGAGAGAGAGGTGGAGTGTTAGAAACAGAGAGGGATGAAACAGAGGAAAGGAGAGAGATAGAGGGAGTTAGAGAGAGAAAGGGGCTCAAAGAGAGATGGAGAGGGTGATATAGAGAGAAAGATAGATTGAGAGAGGGAAAGGGAGAGATGGATAGAGAGAGATATTGAGAGAGGGGGAGAGAAACAGAAGGTGAACTACACTTCACCGTTTTTTTCCTCGTTCAGTAGAGAAGAAATCTTTCGAGACTGAGGCAATTTTAATGTTTTGTTATTATCCAGAGTACCCCTTTTTGGGGCGGGGGGGCTAGATTTTCCTCGCATTAGAAACCGACCGGGTTATCTGTACTTTCACTTAACAAATTAATAAAAGAAAAACATATTGTAAAATTTGAATTTAACAGGAAAATACTATTTTAAAAAATAGCACGGTAACATAAGTGCATAAGTGCCACTTTAGGTACTCCTTGGGCGTTGAGTTCCATGGCGACCAGCATAATTATTTAATGGTCGCTCCCTTAGCCCCCCCCCTCCCAGTCAAGGCTAATGCATGCGCATGTAACATTTTTTTTATTTACTGACGTTGGCTTAGTAACTAAACGATTTATTGATAATTTCGTAACCCTTAAACGCATGCCGGAAGATTTAAATTGGTTCATTATTGTTGTAATGAAAAAAAAAAGTTTCATTCAACACAAAACCAAAAACACATATTAATGATAAATGATTTATTATTCTATTCATTGAAATTTACTAATTTTTAAATTAAAAATTAAAAAAAAAAGTTAATAAAAAATAGTTGCTTATGTGCGCATAAACAACTTGTTTTTTTTTTAGATTAGGTCCACCTTATAATCACCCCCCTCCCCAACCTCCTCATATTAAGAACAGCTTCCGGAATAAACACCACTTTTGGAGGGGGGGTATTTGCAAAATTTAACTGATATTTGTTGTCAGCATACCCACCCGAAAATACTATTAAAAAAAAAAAAAGGAGGGGTTCAGTGCCCGTGGCAGAGAAGTAGATTTATTTATCAATAAAAGTTGCGGGAAGTAAATTTATTTATCAATAAAAGTCGTCATTTAAAAAAGAAAATTGTGGAGGTGGACCTAAATGTTTTCTCACTATTCAACAATTTTTTCATCTGCGCATGTAAATTAAAAAATATTTGTAAAAGTGAGAAGTTATTAGTAAATGATTTAGTTTTTTTTTTAAATTTATTTATTTATTTATTTTTTTTTTACATTAGATCCACCTCCACAAATGTTAAGAACGGCTTTCAGAATAAACACCCCCAACCTCTCCATGTTAACAACGGATTTCGGGATAAACACCATTGGGGGGGGGGGATATTTAAAAAAAAAAAGTCGATAAAAGTCGTCATTTAAAAAGAAATTTAAAATCAAATGTTTGTAAAAAGTGAGAAATTATTAATAAATGTTTAGTAACATTTTTCGGTGCTAATGCAGAGAGTGATCTGCGCTATTTTTTAAATCGTGTTTTTTTTTTTAATCAATTGCAAGGTTAAAGTACAGAATAGGTACAAAACACCCTCCCCCATGTTAAGAATGGCTTTTTAAATTATAACGTTATTATTTCAGCATGGATCACTCTCTGCATGAGTACCCATTTTTCTTTTAATATTCATAAAAAGTAAAACTTTTTTCAAAATAAATAAATAAATAAATGTTTGTAAATGTGACAGATAATCGTTTAGTTACGGCAACGTCAGTAAATAAAATATGTTACGCGCGGGGTGAGGTGGGAGCGATTATTATTTTTTTCTACTGGTCGCCATGGAACTCAACGCCCAAGGAGTACCAAAATTTAATTTTTTTTGTCAAATAAATAAATTTCAAGCAATTTTTGCAATAAATAATAGATAGCAACTTCGTTAATTTTACGACTCGCCCCAGCATATTATAAACACCCTAACTTCCCCATGTTAAGAACGGCTTTCGAGGTTTATGGAAGGGCGTTTTTTTTTTTTGTTTTTTTTAACATGGTGGGGTTAGGGTGTTTATAATACGTTGAGGCATGTCGTAAAAATGAAACAGTTTAGAAAAAGTTAAAACAAACTTTTTTTATGTAAACAATGCCGTGAAAATAAACTAAACAATTAAAACGTAATGTTTCATGAGTGAAGCCTTAACATAAATAAAATTTAAAAACATAAGTACATAAATGAATTTAAAGTTTTAAAATATGGGATTATTATTTTGTGTGTGTGTGTGTGTGTGTGTGCTAATGCAGAGAGTGATCCGCGCTATTTTTTTAAAATCGTTTTCCACGTTTAAAGTTTTATGATATGTTTTTATTCAATTGTAAGGTTCAAGTACAGAATAGGTACAAAACACCCTCCCTTCCCCATGTTAAGAATAGCTTTTTAAATAATAACATTATTATTTCAGCACGGATCACTCTCTGCATGAGTAAGTTTTTTTGTTTTTTTTTTACTTATCGAGTTAACAGAAAATGAAATCTTTCGTCAATTCGTGGCTGGGAAATGAATCGAACCGGAAGTTCAGTTTTATCAACAGAACAGATTCGCAGTAAAAAAAATATATTTATTTTATTTAATATTTTAATTTTAATAAATCGCGAGGTAAATTTATTTCAATAACATAAAAACATACCTCGACTCTAAAGATGGGTTGTCTGAAAATTTCAAATAAATTGGTAACTTAGAAATAGGGTTTTATTTGTTTAGAACGAACCAACTTTACATTTTTATATATATAGATATATAATCATCTGCATACAGTACTGTTTCGCTGTTTCACAGTTCATCAGTGCGGCTAGACAAGCAACTACCTTAAGCCAGAATTGAAACCCGACTGCCTGTACAACAGTCAAGGCTCCTACCTATTATGCTAATCGGCGGCTGCTGAGCGAGTCGTGTATTAACAATGTTTTTCTGACATCGTCTGAAACACCTTAGCTCGATTTGTTTACACAAAGAGCATCGCTATATACGCTAATGGTAATTCGTGTAATATACGCTAATGGTAATTCGTGTATCACTTCTCAATATGCTCAACTCAAGATAAGGAGCATTATAGTCATCCACATACAGTACTGTTTCACTGTTTCACAGCTCATCAGTACGGCTAGACAATCAACTACCTCAAGCCAGGATCGAAACCCGACTGCCCATATAACAGTCGGAGCTTCTAACCATTGCGATATTTGCCTGCTGCTATGCAGGCAGTGAATTAACAATGTTTTGACATTTTCCAAATACCTAAGTTCAATTTGTTTACACAAAGAGCATTGCTTCATACGCTAATGGTAGTTTGTATATCACTTCCCAATATGCTCAACCCAAGATAGGGAGCATTATAGTTATCCATATACAGTACTGTTTCGCTGTTTCACAGCTTATCAGTGTGGCTAGACAAGCAACTACCTCAAAATCGACCGCCCATATACAATTTCCATTACAATTAGACACTCTACAATTAATAACATTAATAACAAACCCAGTTACAACGTTTTTAAAATGCCTAACTTAGTAATTAACACCAACAAGTTATTAGCTAGTAGATATTATGATTATTATTTCGTGTTATCACTTTAACATGCAACATCTCTTTTAGCTCTTGTTTTAGAGAATTCGCTAGAAGACCGTCGGGCATTTGTGGGTCACAAGTCTCACACGAGCTCTACTTGCTTTGTCCATAATTGCTTGTTTACACCTGGCATTTTACACCAACGCATTTCAGGTGAAAACATTATGTATTTACGTGTGTTGGTGAAATTAGAATAAACTCCCCAAAATTATGGAAAAAAAAAATGTTACAGTAGAAAAAATAATTTCAAGTAAAAATAGAATTTATCAAATGTGGGAGAACTGTGCGATTAATTCACTATCACAAACAAGGGAGATAACCCTTAAATTAAGGGTCTGTCATCCTTAAACACGCTATCTGGGAACGTAATTGTGACTGAATTTTTATTTAAAATACTTCTAGCACATCATCTACTGGATCATTTTTCGTCATTTTTGGAATTTATACTAATTTCACCATGGCACGTAAATGCACAATGTTTTCCCTTGAAGTCCATTGATTTAAAAGATTACCAATGTAAACAAGCACCTAATTCTGCTTCCATGTTGTCAATTTTAGAACAGCAAAACTTTGATATTGATAGTCACAGATTTGAAGAACCATTTGATGAAATTTTAATTAATCAAGTTTTAATTGATTAATTAAGTTTAATTAAGTTGTGGAATGATTTAATTAAAAAGAATTAAAATAATTGCTTAATTTGATCAAGTAAATTTTTTTTTTTTTTACTACAGAGGAAAATCTCATTTTAATTAGACTGATCACGACACAGCAATCTTGGCAATTTCCAGCTACGAGGAGTGAGGCGCCAGGGGAGATAACTCCATCTAATTTAGGATGTTTGTCAAAACATACATGAAGTTCTAATAATTTTATTAATCTATATAATTATAAAACTCAGATGATCTTGTAACGGGTGTTGTAACCCAACATCCGGTTTACGACTTCCGGTTGCGCATGTGTACATAAACAAATAATCAACGCGACAATAAAACGTATTGTTTTACTGTTTTCAGCATCCCAATTGTTGTTGTTTTTTGCATTTAAATTATCCAAATAAACAATTGTTAATACTTCCTGCATTTTTTTACATCGTTCATTTTCGTATTACGTTTAAGTTATTTTCACGCAATTTTCTTACAAATAAATCTACTTTAACCTGTTGAAAACCATAAGAGCATTATACAATGGCGATTTACCCACTGGCTTTCTTTTCCTTTTTAATTTATTCTCCATTTTTTAATACACCTTTCTTAAAAAACATTCATACATTTTCTTCTACACTACCAACATAAATAAATAATCCCGAAAATATGTTTATTTTTAATTTGTGTTACAAATAAATAATCAACGCGACAATAAAACATATTGTTTTACTGTGTACGTTTTCAGCGTCTCAATTGTTTTTTGTTTTTTTCGCGTTTTAATTAAAAGATATATTAAAATTTGAATTTAACTTTAAGTATTATGGTATCTGTTCAGTGCACATTTACCTATAAATATAGCAAACCACTTATAATTCAATGGCTGTAAGATTTATTTTTCCAAAAATAAACAATTATAAACAGAACGACTCATAGAAATCTATCTATATTCTTTTTTCATTTGAATATACTTTCATAGAAATGTTTCTATTATGTCACAAAAAACTATTTTCTTTACGTCACAAGTGTCACACTCATACATTAATTCCATAGCTAATATACCATACTGACCCAACGGGTCACGGGTAGTCTAGTAAATTGTGAAAAGATTTTTTGAAAAAAAAAAAAACAGAAAGAAAACAAGAATACCTAAAATTATTCCAAACTGTAAAAACTGTAAAAATAATTTCATCAAATTTTGTCAAACTTCAAGAATTAGATGGAGTTATCTCCCTTTCTCCTCCCTGTTCGTAGTTGGAAATTGCCAAGATAGCTGCTTTCAACCAATCCAAGTTATGACAACAGGACCATTGCCAGCACTCTCAAAATGCATCGATGGATTGCCATGAATAACAGGGACATACCCAGAGTGATGAAAACAAAGTTTCCGGCCACAGTGGTGGTCTTTGGTGTAGTTTCAAGTGAAGGCAACATTATGCCACCTCATATCTTCAAAGTCGGCTTGAAAGTCAACACCAAAGTGTACCTAAATGTGCTGACGAGTGTGATGATCCTCTCGTGCAATTAGGTGGCCGCTGGCAGACCCTGGGTGTGGCAGCAGGACTCAGCGACAACCTACAAGATCCAAAGAGACCCAGGTTTGACTTTAGAAGGAGTGCTAAGACTTTGTACTCTTCTTTCACCGCCCCACTCCTCCACCGACCTGAACCCACTGGACTACTTCATATGTCGAAAACATCACCAACATGACATCCTACAACACCAAAGCCAGCCTGATCGCCGCCATCCGTCTATCATTTGCAGAGCTCCTGCCAGTGCTTGTGGAATAGGCATGTTCCCAGTTCTGGATCTGTATCAAGGTGGTGATTGAGGCTGAAGGCGGCTACATTGAATAGATGTCAGCTCTACTACATAATCAAGTTACCTGAATTGATTTTTTCAATAAAAGTTTTAAAATAAAGCTATAGTGTTGTTTTTTTTTAAGGTGACAACTTTATCATTTCACCCCGTACATCATAGAGATTTTTCTTTATCTTCGTTTATTAACATCTTTACTAAACTGCACAAGCACATATTATTTTCACAAGCGATTAAATTTTCAAGTTCGTCTCTCAAATTAGAGTCAATCATTTTTTTTTTTTTTTTACATGGGGGTCACCACTTATCAAGGCCCGAAGGCCACTCAGGGATAAGGGTTATTGCATGTACAGTAATCAATGAGATAGTATTGTAGTAATCATTAGTATTGGGGGTTTTGATAGAGTGTCTTACTTAAGTGGGCGGTTTGTCAGGAGTTTGTTTATGTTGGACTTGAAGACGTCCAAGTTGTAGTCAGGTGGGAAACAGGCAAGCGGCAGAGAGTTCCACTGGCGTGCAGTTCTAAGAAAGAAGCTTTGCTCATGGAATCTACGTTTGGATTTAGGCACAGATAAAGAGTGGGGAAAATTATTGACAGTAGTTTCAGCCAGACGGGTGTTTCTCGTGAAAGATTGGCGAGGGAGGACGAGGGATTGGAGCTCAGACGAGCACCTGCCATCTTTTGATTGTAAAATTATCATAACTTTAAGATATGTTTCAAAGTTTAAAATTACAACTCATCTTCATATCGTATGAAACTGAAGATTCTACTGTTCGCATTGGTTTCCCCGATATTTTTTCTAGTCAGAATTCTTTCTAGAAAGACATTGGGTACTTACGGAAGGGACCACGTGAAGATTGCTAACATTCTAAGTAAATGTAACACAGTATTCCGAAAAAGACCAAAAAATAATTGATAAAAAATAAAATAGCATAGTATTTATTATTTCTTTAAATGTTCAAAACCAGAAATGCGACAAAAGAAAATAGTTATAACCCTCATTCCATTAAGTTTCAAAAATTTCACGTCAGGGGAAATAACTAGCAAAAGAGAAGTTAAAAAATTATTAGTTTTCATAAATGTAAGAACTTTAAAAACTTGTAAATAATTAAAAGCAATGCTCTCAGATGTGATTTAAAAAAAGTAGAGAGAAATAGAAAATGAACTCCACTTATTCGAATTATAATAAAAATGGCAGAATCCAATCAATTAAATACATCAATAATTAAATCACAAGTTAACGCATTATAAATAAAATGCATTATGATCCGGATACAGGAGAAAGCATAAACAGTCGCATTATAATTAGAAGCATAATTACACGCCCATTGGCAAATAGAAACATATGGTGTGGATATTTCAAACGGTTAAATTAAAATCAAATATTAAAAGTGAAATTACAGAAAGCAAACAGAAAAGAAAATAAAAGTGAAGAAAAGGACAGAAAAATAGAAAAAGAGAGGAAAAACTATGCTTAAAAAGCAATAAACTGACAGAAAAGAAAAAATCAGAAGGAATAGACAACTTGCATATATATATATATATATATATATATATATATATATATATATATATATATATATATATAAGTAAAAGTGTCTCTCTGTCTGTCTACATTTCCCTACACAATGACTCGAAATTTAATATACAGAGTATTGAGATTTGGGAAATCTTTGTAATAACATTTTCGGACAGAAATTTGGCTGTTAAGGAGTCAAAGTTCAACGATTTGACCTTTGAGAACTCTACCAAACTCCTCCGCCAATTTTGGGTATAAATAATTGAAATTTTAGATATAGCTTCCTTAGACATGGATCTAACTTAATAACTTGATTTGAGCCCAAAACAATAAATGTTAAGGGGTCATAATAGGGGTCAAATTTTAAAAAGAAATTGACCTCTGCGGTCTCTACCAAATTACTCAGACAATTTCTGGTCTAAACATTTGAGACTTTACATAAAGGGTATTCAGAGATAGGGCAAGCTTTTTCATTGGTTTGGGTCGAAAATTTTTGCTACCAATAAATGTGTGTATGCATGTTTGCATGTCTACCTAAAACTTTCGACAGAGGCGATGGATTTTCACAAGATCAGTATCGTTTTGAAGCTCGACCCTTCAGACGACAAATACCGAAAAATTGGCTAAAAACATTAATTTCTTCACCCTCAACTGGGCACTTTTCTACAGGGAGGGGTCGCTTTTTTCGAAATTCATCCCCTCTTTTCGATTGTCTAACCTTAATTTAAACCTAAGTCACTTTCGGGTTGGCGGTGATCGTAACAGCAAAGACGTCACGCTTTTTTCAAATTCTTTTCCTCCTTTGCGGTATGGGTTCGAGCCTGTCTTCCTACTACCACTTTTTTTTTTTTTTTTTTTTGCTCAACACACACCTCCAAACACCCGGGTAACACCGGGCACCCATGCTAGTATATATATATATAGTGATGGGAAGATTCCAATATTTTCCCAATTCCAATACAATAACCGATTCTGTTCTAAATTCCCGATTCTGATGCCATTACTGATTCTGAGTCTTTTAAAACCTCTAAACATTTAGTTATAGAACTATTTTAAAAAAAAAAATTTCAGATTACCATAAAAGCCATGTAATCTGTACATTTTCACAAACGTCAAAAATAAACTTGTGATGGAGGGGAGATATCTATAGATTTTAGTTTTACTGATAGTTTAAAATCAATAGATAGTTATCATTTTATCATTAATACCAGCAATGCAAAATTAAGTTAAAAAATAAACAAACAATTAAAAGAATCATTTTTTGGCATCAGAAAATAGGCACAAATTTTTCTGATTCCAATACCCCAAAAAGTTCCGATTTTCCCGATTCCAAGATTCTGATTAATCATCCAAGCACTAATATATATATATATATATATATATATATATATATATAGTAGAAATGGTAATTAATAAAAACCTGAAGAAATTGCTCAATACTGTTGTAGAGCAAATATGCCTTTTATTTTTTATTACCATATTTTTCTGTTAAGTTACATTATTGTTTCAGCTACACGACCGTTTTTTGGCCGTCATGTAGCTTCCTCAGACTTTTACAGAAATGTTCCTTTATGGTGGAATAAAAGGGTGAATGGTGTCAGGGGAGGGGTGCAAGAGAAAAGCGGAAAAAGAGGAAGGGAACAAGGGGAGAGGTGGGAGGGGGTGTTTGGTATGTCGGTAATGTTTTAGTTTTGGAGTTTAAGGACATTAAGTGGTTGTAGGGGGTCTGGGAAGTTCATCTCTGGTGTGGCTGAGGGCATAGGGATACATGGAGGGGGAGGGAGATATGTGGGGTAGGTGGAGGGGGTTACTTTAAATTTCGAGTCCTAAGGTTTAGGTTGTTGGCGCCTCGTTGGTGAGATGATTTCTTGATTAGCACGTCTTGACCTATTGGGTGTTCGCTTAGGTTGGGAGGCGGGGGGGGGGGATTATGATTCCGCTTATCTATTTGATTTTTATTTGTTGTTAAGTGCTTGGAGAGGGTTAGCTAGTCTAGTATATATATATATATATATATATATATATATATATATATATATATATATATATATATAGTCATCCACATACAGTACTGTTTCATTGTATCATAACTCATCAGTGTGCCTAGGCTAGCACCTTTCCTTAGCTGTGGATTGAATCTACAACCTTCGAGTTGATAGTCAGCAGTTCTAACCACTGAAGCATGGATCAGTGCTCGTAAACGACCTCATTAATGTCCATTAAATAAACATTTGCCCATCGCTTTTACAGTGCTTGAGCTGCTAGTTTATTTATAAACAAACAATAGACAAATAAGCAGAAGGTGAGATGCATTTACAAAAGTGCTCAACCTAAACAGGGGGGGGGGGCTTGATATATAGTCATCGACATACAGTACTCTTTCGTTGTATCACAACTCATAAGTGCAGCTAGACTAGCACCTTTTCCTAGCCGTGGATTAAACCTCTGTGTGTGTGTGTGTGTGTGTGTGTGTGTGTGTGTGTGTGTGTGTGTGTGTGTGTGTGTGTGTGTGTGTATCTGTGGAATGGTCTCTACCAAATCACTCTGTAAAGTTTTGGTTTACAGACTTGAAACTTGATATATAGAGGTTTTTGGCTAAAATCCAACTTCGATTTGGATTTTAGCCAGTAAAAATAGCTGTTAAGGGATTAAAATTGAAACTTGACAGGCATAACTCAGTTTAAAGTACTCCTCTGTGCATACACAAATATATATTCATACGTTAAACTACATTAATTGTTTTAAGTTTTGATAATATCCATCTTTTCTTAGGTCATATGGTAGTGAATACTCCTGGAGAGCTAAATGTTTTGGTTTCGATTTTAGCTGATGGTACCCAAGTCATATTTATTTTTAACTTGACTCCATAATAATAAATATGAAATCTGCATAAATAAAAATATATTTAAGCATATTTTATGACTGGGCAACGGCATGGGCTATTTCAGCATCTAAAGTTCCATCTCTACGCAGCATACTCCCAAGATATTTAAAGTGTCAGTGACCTTTAATCTTCTCTCTTCAGCCAAAATAGTTGGTTCCATATATGGCACACCAGTTGGAGGTGAATTCATAATAAATGTTTTCTTACAACTAATAGTCAGACTGAAAGCTCTGTAAGCATTAGAGAATTATCCATGACTAACTGCATGCCCTCCTCTGTGTGTGCAACAAGAACTGCATCGTCTGCATGCAACAACTCACGAATGATTGTGTAGAAGGTTTTTGAATTCATACTCAAACGTTGAAGTTAGAACAGCCCATCAAAAACTTGAAAACGTAAAGACACCCCAACATCACTGTGTTTAAAAGCATAAACAAGCATTGTGGCAAAGTAAATTGAAAAAAGTGTGGATGCTGACATGTTACCTTGCTTGACTTCATTGTCTATTCATATTGGTTCAAACATTATACCATTAATATTCACTCTGGCCTTCATGTTCTGGTGTAACTCCATCAGCATTTCCACAAAAGGGCTAGGACATCCAAGTTTGCCTAGAATAATCCAGAGTGCATCACGCTTGATGATGTCAAAAGCTTTGGTCAACAAAGATACCTGTTGTACCTTGCATCTCTCCATTAATTAACGAGCAGAAAAATTCATTCCAACTGTCCCACAACCATTTCTGAACCCTGACTGGCTTTCAGGAATGATACAGAGGCAAATATACATAAGCAGTCGGTTCAACAGAATCTTTGCCAGCACCTTGCCCACAGCTTCGAGTAGCATAATTCTTCTATAATCACCACAATCCATACTTTCGCTTTGTAAATTGGCAGCAATATTGCATCCACCCAATCTGTCGCAATGTGACTGCCATGCCATATTTTAAAAATGAGACCATGTACTGCTCCAGAAATATTTTCACCGCCAAATATCAACAACTCTGTTGATATCCCATCCAAACCTGGTGCTTTTCCAGTATTAATTTCCTTGATAGTGCATTTAATCTCATCATGGGTGGGGTCCACCATCATTTCATCAATAATTTTATATTGAGGCAAACTAGAAATCACTGCTTTATCTATAATAGATGGATTATCAAACAGATCATTAAACTGCTCCTTCCATCGTGCCGTGATACCATTTATATCTTTGATCAAAATAGAGCCATCTTTAGATGGAGATTGTGGTCCATAAAATTGTTTGATTTTGCTATAGAAAGCTTTTGCATCTTTATGATCAAAATCCTTTAGAATTTCAGCGGACAACTCAACCCAGTACTTATTCTTCATTTAACAAAGCTTGCACTGCAGTTTTCTTTTTGTTTCCTTGTGAGCGTCCTCTACTTTTTCTGTGGGAGAGTCAAATGAAATAAGAAATTTTTCATAGGCTTTCTTCTTCTCTTCAATGAGATTGGAGATAACAATATTTTCATCAAACCAGTCTCTGCATTTATTCTCCTTAAGACCCAAAATTCTACTCCAGTGCCGTACACTTTTGATTTGAACTGACCCTACGTTCCATCAAATGTGGTGTCATTACATTCTCGTGTACTTTCATATTTTTCAGCTTAGAAACATCTATACATTTTGGCACTTTAGTTCAACCGATCCTAATTTCTTCCTGATTCACATCTTGACCTTCGCACAAGCAAGTGTGTGATCAGAGCCTCGCATAACTCTAACTGTACACATATCCTGAAGATCACATCTCTGTGTGATAATGTAGTCCAGAATATGACCATGTGTGAACCTAGGGTGTATCCATGTTGCTTTATGATTAAGATTTTGTTGGTGAAAAGTGTTACACACTGCTAGTTCAAACTCTGTGCACAACTGGAGGAGAAGAATACCATTATCGTTAGCTTTGCCAAGACCATACCTTCCTAAGACATCCCAGGTTCCAGTACTGTTGCCACATCTGGGTAGAAGCTGCTAAAAGCAACTTATTCTGCCTTGACAGAGTACAAAATAGACTTCATAACTTAGTGGTGGATGCCCTTTTCTCTACTCTGCAACCTCTCTCCCACAGAAAAGACATTGCAAGCTTGTTTTTGTTTTATCATTATTTCCATGGCAAGTGCTCGTCTGAGCTCCATTCTCTGGTCCCCCCTCGCCAATCTTTCATAAAAAACACCTGTCTAGCTGAAACCACTGTCAATAATTTTCCCCACTCTTTATCTGTGCCTAAATCAAAACATAGATTCTTTCTTAGAACTGCACGCCTGTGGAACTCTCTTTTATTTGCTTCTTTCCCAGCTGATTACAACTTGGTTGGCTTCAAGTCCAACATAAACAAATTTTTGATGAACCACCCCCTTAAGTAATCCAATTTACCAAATCTTCATTACTAACGATTACTACGATATTTTCCCATTGATTACTGTACACTCAATAACCCTTATTCTCGAGTGGCCTCTGGGCTTTGATAAGTGGTGACTCCTATGTAAAAAAAAAAAAAAAAAAAAAAAAACTTGTGCCTTGAAGTCACCGAGTAACAAAATGTTATCATCCTTAGATATTCTTGAAAGAGTCTCTCAGTTCTTAATAAAATGCTATGACTGCTATACAAAGTAGGGCCATATACTGAAATAAATAATGCAAAACGTCTGTATGGTAAAGGTAGCCTCAAACATATGATGCAGTCACAACCCCCATAAGGCCATTCAAGCTGACTCACAATATCTGTGTGAATTGCAAAACCTGCACCGTCTCTTTTGGTGTCTTCAGGCTGGCTCTTCCAAACAGCCATCTTAAAGTTTTATCTTAACATCGTTGCTAGTTTTATTGGACAGGATTTGGCTTGGGAGGACTGAGCAGCCCATTTTAGAGATAACATCTCACTCAGTGCATGGGAACGGGCTAGAAAAAATAACCTAAACATCGTATTTTCAATCTGAGGCTGATCAGCTGCTTGTGGATGATGCATATACAAGCGTGCAGGAGGAACTTAGAAAAAACAAAATCAATGTAAAAGAAAGAGTTAAGATGAACATTGCAGCATGGAATGTGAGGACACTTCTTGATCGGGAGGAATCTGCTCTTCCAGAATGGAGAACCACTACTGTGAGTACAATGTGAAGATTTCTGCTCTATCTGAAACTCATCTCAGTGGAGAAAATCAAGTAACTGAAAGAGGTGCTGGACACACACACACGCACACGCACACGCACACGCACACGCACACGCACGCACACACACACATATATGCACACACACACACACATATATGCACACATACACATAATACATATGTTCATCTCCTATATAATATTTTGATTGCAGAAATTCCCCTCTAGGCCAAAGTAACCTAGGTTTTCAACAAGAAATGCATGCATATTCGTAATACTGTCATTCGACCATCATCTGGCAAATTCCATTTCTTTAATTTCCACACTTTTGCATTGATTTTCCCTGGCTAAAACACAAATATAAAGTTTCGCATGGGTTCAAATACCCTATACATTAAGTTTCATGACCAAAAACTGCCAAAGATGTTTGGTAGGCAAAACTTTTAAACAAATATATGCACACATACAAAAATGTATTTAGAAAGAGGTTTGTGTTTACCATAACCTTTTTACAGAAATATTGCGCAAGTATAAATTATGTAGAAAATCTGCATGAATATAATTACACAAATTGATTATCCCATAAAAAAAAAAAACGAAAAAAACTAATAGGGAATTAATTAAATTGAATATTTAAAAGAATATGCAAATTAGCTAGATCTTTTGCAGACGAATGTAATTCCATGATCCATGTACTTTCTTTTTAAATAAACAGAAAAAGGCTTGCCTTTTTTTTTGTTGTTCTCGGCCTTCGGGCTGTTTCTGTTCCGGCAGATATTGCAAGCTAGGACTAGCAAAGACCAGATGTGGGGGTAACCCCACATGCCTGACCTTTAACCAGCTCCCATTTCCCACCTCTCGGGAGCTGGTCCCCTTTTTCCCTTCACTCCTCACATTAAAAATGGGCCTTGTGCCTAATTTGCTCGGTGGGGGATCAAATAAATACCATCTGTTCCGGCAGATATTGCAAGCAAAGACCATATGTGGGGGAAACCCCACATATAAGACCTTGGTCAATGTAGGGGCAACCCTTCATACCAATTGCCACTATCCAGCTCCCATTTCCCACCCATCGGGAGCTGGTCCCCTTTTCCCTCCCCCCTCCCACTCTCTCCACATTAAAAAACTGCCTTGTGCTTAATTTGCTCAATGGGGAATCAAATAAATACATCTCGGCCTTCAGGCCGGGATCAAAGTGTAGCATCTGTTCCGGCAGATACTGCACTTAAGATAATTTGTACCAGTCAATGGAGGGGAAACCCTCTATACTGGGACAATCATTATTTTTGGTAACCAGAGTGACCCCTTTTAGGGGAGCTGGTTTTTACCTCACATTAAAAACGGCCTTGTGCCTAATTTGCTCAGTGGGGGAGCAAATAAACACCATCAAAGTGTAGTATCTGTTCCAGCAGATGCTGCACTTAAGATAATTTGTACCAGTCAATGGAGGGGAAACCCTCTATACTGGGACAATTATTATTTTTGGTAACCAGAGTGCCCCCTTTTTGCCTACTTTTAGGGGAGCTGGTTTTTACCTCACATTAAAAACGGCCTTGTGCCTAATTTGCTCAGTGGGGGAGCAAATAAACACCATCTTGGCCTTTGGGCCGGGATCAAAGTGTAGTATCTGTTCCGGCAGATGCTGCAAGCTATGACTAGCTATGACTAGCTATGACTAGCAAAGACCAGATGTGGGGGCAACCCCACATGCCTGACCATTAACCAGCTCCCATTTCCCACCTCTCGGGAGCTGGTCCCCTTTTTCCCTTCCCCCTCCCTTCACTCCTCACATTAAAAATCGGCCTTGTGCCTAATTTGCTCGGTGGGGGAGCAAATAAACACCATCTGTTCCGGCAGATACTGCAAGCTATGACTAGCTATGACTAGCAAAGACCAGATGTGGGGGCAACCCCACATGCCTGACCATTAACCAGCTCCCATTTCCCACCTCTCGGGAGCTGGTCCCCTTTTTCCCTTCCCCTTCCCTTCACTCCTCACATTAAAAATTGGCCTTGTGCCTAATTTTCTTGGTGGGGGAGCAAATAAATACCATCTGTTCCGGCAGATACTGCAAGCTATGACTAGCTATGACTAGCTATGACTAGCAAAGACCAGATGTGGGAGCAACCCCACATGCCTGACCATTAACCAGCTCCCATTTCCCACTTCTCGGGAGCTGGTCCCCTTTTCCCCTTCCCCCTCCCTTCACTCCTCACATTAAAAATCGGCCTTGTGCCTAATTTGCTCGGTGGGGGAGCAAATAAATACCATCTGTTCCGGCAGATACTGCAAGCAAAGACCATATGTGGGGGAAACCCCACATATAAGACCTTGGTCAATGTAGGGGCAACCCTTCATACCAATTGTCACTATCCAGCTCCCCTACTCCCCGGGGAGTTGGTCCCCATTTCCCCTTCACTCCTCACATTAAAAATCGGCCTTGTGCCGTATTTGCTCAGTGAGGGAGCAAATAAATACCTCAAAGTGTAGTATCTGTTCTGCAGATGATGCACTTAGGAAACCTTCTATACTGGGACAATTATTATTTTTGGTAACCAGAGTGCCCCCTTTTTGCCTACTTTTAGGGGAGCTGGTTTTTTCCCCCACATTAAAAACGACCTTGTGCCTAATTTGCTTTGGTGGGGAAGCAAATAAATACATTAAATAAATAGAAAAGAGGGGTTTTAATATGAAAAAATACACAAAAAAATAAAAATAAAAAATACAAATTTATAGAA
This sequence comes from Euprymna scolopes, assembly GCF_053919585.1. Lineage (NCBI taxonomy): Eukaryota > Metazoa > Mollusca > Cephalopoda > Sepiida > Sepiolidae > Euprymna > Euprymna scolopes. The sequence goes on from NC_136492.1 coordinate 64,151,281, forward strand.
GTATGGATATAGATATATACACGGGAATTTGAAGAAAGCTAAAACTTAGAGAAGGATTTAGGGAAGACAGATTCCCTGCGACTGTACACTGTATCTTCAGGAAAATGTTCATGATTAATCGATGTTCTTACAGAACTTACAGTTATTGCGTGGTACCAGATCTTTGTTAAGTCATGAGGTGAGTGTGTTTAGGTTTAGAATGTTTTTGTTTTTTTGTTGTTTTTTTTTCATGTTTACGTCTCTGTTGCTGTATATTAAAATTAGATGTTACGTGTATAATGATGTATCTAATGTTGTCTACTGTGTGGTTTTGGTAGATTGTAGTGTATAGGTACTGAGTGGGGTGTGGATTTGTCTTAATTGTGTATTTATGGTTGTTAAGGCTTAGGTGAAAATCAATTAAAACATTTTCCACATGTCTGAACACAAATTTACAAATATACCAAATTTCAACTCTGCAGATTAAAAATTTGTTGAGTATATAGGTTGAGAATTATCCTCACACACATTCTCACTTATATATGTGTGTATATATATATATATATATATATATATATATATATATATATATATATATATATGGAGATAGAGAGAGAGAGAGAGAGAGAGAGAGAGAGAGAGAGAGAGAGAGAGAGAGAGATTAAATGAACTTCTGAAATACTGTCGGATTGCAGATTGTATAATACTGTAAACCTAAAGTCCAAATTAATATTAAATCAATATTTATAAGACAATCCTAATAATGTCTATACGACTGTGGCTATGTGCATCTTTCTCTAACGTGTGTGTGGGTGTTCTCATGGTCTTTTTTGTGACCGTCTCTTTAAGGATCGTCCCCATGCATCCTTCCCATTTATTTATATACAAGTCTTATATACAGTTTATATACATTTATACAGTCATATACACGCGGTCGAGCTCCTTTTAAGGGCCCTTAGGTTGTGTATAGTTCTTAACTGTGTGCGTGTGTGTGCATATATATGCGATAAAGTTCACCATATATTTTTTTCTGTTATCTTGGTCTTCTGGGATCGATTCTTCTCGTCAATGAATCGGTCGATGAGGTATAAAGAGAATCTAAGACGAAAACACGACGCCAATTTTCTGGCAAGGATCACTTTTTTCGTCTATGAGTGAACCGGGGGGGGGGGGCCTTGCATTGCCAACTCAAGCTTTTTTTGTGTGTGTTTTCGTTGACACATCTTTCCTCCGATCCCTCTTGGTCTTAAAACTAACACAAGTCCGACTATCTATTAAACTTTAATTCCAATCGACTGTCTCCTCTCTTTTACTCTATTCAAAATGCCCATGTGCGTTTTTCTTTTTATGTGGGTGTATGTGTGTGTTAACCAGACTGCACTTAAAATGCACCAATTCAGTTTTTAGCACACAGATGCATGCTCTGTCAATGGAAGTCACTGAGTTTGATGTGTCACCCCTTGACCCTTTTTTTTTTTTACATAAACGTCACCACTTATCAAGGCCGATAGGCCACTCAAGGATAAGGGTTAAAGAGTGTAGAGTAGTCAAAAGGACAATATAGTAATCGATAGTAATGGAAGTTCGGTAAATTTGTTAACTTAAGTGGAACGGCTCATCAGAAATTTGTTCACGTTGGACTTGAAGACAACCATATTATAGAAAGCTGGAAAGCAGGAAAACGGAAGACAATTCCACAGGCGTGCAGTTCTAAGAAAGAAGCTTTGATCATGGAATCTACGTTTAGGTTTAGGTACAGATAAGAGTGGGGAAAATTATTGATAATGTTTTCAGCTAGTCTGGTGTTTCTTGTGAAAATTTGGCGAGGGGGGGACCATAGATTGAAGCTCAGTTGAACACTTTTCATGAAAATAACGATAAAGCAGAGACAAACTCGCAACATCTCTTCTGTGAGACAGAGGTTGCAGCGAAGAGAAAAGGACATCTCCCACCAGGCCACGAAGTCTATTTTGAACCCTATCAAGGCAGGACAAGTCTTTTCTAGCAGCTCCTGCCCATATGCGGCAACAGTACTCCATACTTGGACGTATCTGGCTCTTATATAGATAGAGAATTGCATCAGCAGTGAGATATCTACTGGATCGATAGAAGGATCCTACCATTTTTCCAGCTTTCTGCACCTACCTGACATAAGTAAGCTGGGTTCAACCCAGCATCGCGTTAACTGTGTTAACCACGCTATTCATATCATGGACGCCATAAAATGTGATACAGAGTTCCACAGGTGGGCAGCTCTAGGAGAGAAGCTCTGTTCATGGAATTCATGTTTACATTTATGTACAGATAGAGAGTGAGGGAAATTGTTGACAGTGGTTGTAACTAGATGAGTGCTTATTGTGAAAGTTTTTCAAGGGGGACCATAGATTGAAGCTCAGTCGAGCACTGGCCATGAAAATAGCGATAAAGCAGAGACAGACTCACACCGTCTCTTCTTAGGGTTGCAGGAAGGAGAAAAGAACATCACTTACTAGGTTTCAAAGCCGGTTTGGAACCCTGTCATGACAAGAAAGGGTGTTCTGAGCAGCTCTTCCCCAGATGTGGCAACGGTGCTCAATTTTAGGACGTATTTGATTCTTGTACAGGTAAAGAATTGCATCGGGAGTGAGATATACTGTCCAACAGCAAGTAGAGCCGCATATTTATTTATACAGACATATTTTTTTTATTTATACAGACATATTTTTTTATTTATACAGACATATTTTTTTTATTTATACAGACATATTTTTTTATTTATACAGACATATCTTTATATGTAAATGCAAATATCATAAGAATAATGTTTCCGTGTTGCCGTGCTGTCTGGAATACATATTTAAAAATTTATAATAATATGTTTAAAATATTGTCCTATATATTTATATAGTGTTGCATATTTATTTAGCAGATACTTTTCATTTATACAGACATATTTATACAGACATTTATGCATTATGCATATAATATATACATACATTATATATATATTTATATACAATATATACATTATACATATAAATATATACATTTATACATTTATACATTATACAGACATTTATACAGACATATATAGACATATTTTTATATGCAAATGCAAATATGTTTCGAACCAAAATTAGTCAAATCAGACATTTAGTTGAAAAATTATTAGTTTGTACATTTTTAACAGATTGACAGATGGTGAGATTTGGTAATTTTGCTTGTATAAGTAACCCCGGGACCCCCCCCCCCAAAAAAAAAACATTCTACTAAATAAATATACGCTATACTTTGATTGTACACATCTGTTCAAGACTATTTGATTTGCTGCCATCTTGGATATTCTTATAAATATGCAGCCGACATGAAATAATTCATGCTATTAACCAATTCCAAATAATGCAGAGTTTAGATTTATGAAAACAAATCCTGATTATATCTATCTATCTATCTATCTATCTATCTATCGATCTATCTATCTATCTGATTGAAAAATGGGCGATTTCACCAATTTCAATGGCAATAAAATTTGGGAGGGTGAAACATTTCTTGATCATCATTCAATCCCGGACAACCTGCTATGATATATATATATATATATATATATATATATATATATATATATATATATATATATATATATATATCTGGGTAGTTTTTTTTTTGCTTTTTTTTTTTGCTTATATCCGTTAGAAGCGCTGAGTGAAATTTGAAGAATAAAATATGTATAAATACGTTTGAAGTCAAAAACTGCAACGCGAAATTTTTTATAAAATAAACAAGTGTTTATTTTTTAAGAAATATATTTCGGAGTAAGACTCCTTTGTCAATCTTTTTTTTTTCTCTTTTTCTTCGACATGATGTAGAGTCGAAGATAGTCCGATGAAGAGTCCACGTGATGTTGTTAACTGCAGGGTTTTTATGAAGCCGGATAGGTGACGTTTTGAAAATCTGGGTAGTTTTTTTTTTTTTGTTTATAATAAATAATATATAAAAAATTTCGCGTTGCAGTTTTTGGCTTTAAACATATTTATATAAACAAAAAAAATAAACTACCCAGATTTTATATATATATATATATTTATTTATTTATTTATATATATTTATTTTATATATATATATATATATATATATATATATATATATATATATATATATATATTAGTAAGTAGACCCGACCATGCCCAGTATTGAATTAGGTTCAACTAATGTTTTACACCATACTTTTATTGTCATCAAATATGGTGAAATTGATTGATAGTCTTCTCTAGTTGGAGACCCACTGTGTTGCACTGGGAGAAAATTTCACATGTTTTCACACAGTGTCTTAGTCCATAATAGATTGAGATCTACATTGTACTGTAGAGAAGCTACTGTTGATTTGATAAAATTATTTTAATATAATGCCTTAAATTAATGGAAAAGTCAAGTATCATGGTTCAATTGTGCCCTCAACAGAAGCATTTATTTTGAATGCTCTCATGTCTTATCAAAGAACCTACTGTTGATTTTATAAAAATATTTTTATATAATGACTTTAATTAAAGTTTAAAATGCAAAAATCAAGTATCATGGTTCAATTGTGTTCTAAACAGTAAAATTTAGTGTAGCCTCCAACCTTCGTCAGGCATGTTGGTTGCCATCTTGGAAAAGAAAGGAGAAAAGTTACTGGCTCCATAGATGGTTTTGTATTATTGGAGGGTTTTTTTTTGTTTTGTTTTTTTCACCATGGTTTCGTATGTGTGAGAAAAAATTTTGATTGTCAAAGGAAGGTAACTTTAATAAAGTTTGACAGGGGATTACCCATTGAAATTTTCTGCATTTACGTGAAATCTCATATATGCAGTTTTTTTTTTTGTCATGAAACTTTCTGTCGGGGACTTGACTCATACTAGGTGTTTTTTTGGAGAGTTAAGTCACTCTTGAAAACCGTTCTGATGTCATGTGGACTGCATATTATTTAATCTTTTTGGACAGGCTCTTTATGTCTGATGTGCAAACTTCGTCGAAATTTTGGGTATACAAAACCATCTATGGAGCTAGTAACTTTTCTCCTTTCTTTTTCAAGATAACAACCAACAAGATTCTAAATTAACAGAGTTAACACTTCTATATAAATAAAACAGTAAATGTATGTGTGTGTTTGTGTGAAGATATTTAACCGATAAATGCTTAAACTACTGTGATAGTCATCAAAGAAGCAAGTGCCCACATGTTTGTGCCTTGTGTGGCTGTACGTAAAAACGACAATAATAATGAACTTACCTTCAGGTAGGATCTGAAAGAGAGATGTCATGAAGAAATGTACTGAGCTTTTATACCAAACCTGAGTCACATGTTTACAGGTCATGTGATGGGGGGGGGGAATAAAAACGGTGTGAGAAGTGGAAAAGAGGTGAAAGAAGTCAACAGGCATTTTGTTTAACCACTACCAGGGGGCAAATGTTGCAAGAACAAATTGATTTTTTTGGGGGGGGGGGCAGGAAAAATCGGCAACTGAAGTTGTTTCAACAACTACTGGTCACTCACTGGTCACATAACACTGAAATTAACAGAAAATAGTAATCATACATCAAGGATGGTTTATATTGAGTAAAATCTTTGTTTGGATGGATGAACAATGTGTGTAGAAATGTCAGTAAGTTGAAATGCAAAATGTTCATTTCAATTTACCGACATATTTCTATTAATTTTGCACATATGCAAATTCAATTATAGCTAGAACTGGTTTAATTTTACATCTTTCTTATCTATCTGTGGATAGCTCAAACCGTAGGGAAAGAGGCCAGAGTATTAAGGTAAAATATTCAATAATATTGTAATAATAAATATGGAATCTGCATGAGTTAAAATATATTCAAGCATATTTTCAGACCAGGCAAACTAGTCTAAAATCAAATTAGTTGGAACATCCTTGTAAAAAATAAAGATTCATAATCGGGTTAAAAACAGACTATCTAAAATTTTAAGGAAAATAAAAAAAAAAATTTTCAGGGTTTCTAATTTTCGTAATTTTTATAAATTAACAAAGTTAACACTACTAAAATAAGATTAGTCCGAACATATTTGTAAACAGTAAAAAGTAGTAGAAAGTGGACCTTGGGTTTACTTTTGGCAACCACGTAACTCTTGTTTCCTTTATTTTGTCCTTTAGTCCATGCATTCCGTTAGGCTCTATAAGGTTTATAATTCCACTCAATATCAATACAACACTAGTGATAAAACTATTTAAATATTATAAATGACTACTTCTTTTTGATAGCAATAAAACATCAGCAGAGAGGTAGGACCTGAAACGATGTATATTCTCTTTTGAGGACCCAACAATGTCTGTATACCAGAATGAATTACCCCACACAAAAAAAAAAACAAAAAACAAAACAAAAGCATAAGCTTTATAATATACAAGTATATTATAGGGAGAGGTAGGCTTCAAAATAGTGCATATTCTCTTCTGATTACCCAACATTATCTGGAGACCAGAATGGAATACTGCACAAGTTAAAACTTGATTATATACATGTCTGCAAGGTAAGCTGTTTCTTTCAAACAACAAAATCTTCTATTGGGCATTTGCTTAATTGTGAGTTTCTGCTACTGTTCCGGTAGCAAATATTATTCAGCAGATGGTGTACTCAGTCATGCTGATGGCATAAATAGTAAAGCAGCCTATTATAAAGAGTATTCAGTTACACACTTAACTCATTACATATATCAAGCATGATTGACATTATTTGAACTATGTCCGGAATTAACTCCTATCAATATAAACATATTAAAATATACAATAGAAATCGATATTTGAGAGATTAGCTTGACACAGGTTCATACCCTTTGAACTCATGTTGTCAATAATCTCACTAAATATGAATATTCCGCGTTTCATCCACGCTCGGTGACGAATCCAAGCGTGGATGAAATGCGGAATATTCTGTGTAGCTTAATTGCCATATATATTTTTATAAGTTACTACCTAGCTCTACCTATGTATTGAGCACTGTTGAAGTAAATACTTAAAGTTTACGCATAAAATAATACTTGCGTATATTAATTTATGTGATTAAATGAAGTAGTCATATATAGATAGATAGATAGATAGATAGATAGATAGATAGATAAACAAGCATGTGTAGTAAAATAAATCACTGAAATAATAAGAGTCACCGGGTAACAAGTACTAACTAAAACATAAACAAAATTTTGTATAAAAGAAATCGAGAAAAACAAAATTTGATTACTAAACATTGGATACAAGTAAAAAAATATCAAAGTTATTTTTTAAATGGTCGTGGCATAGCATCAGTTTTTGCCGCCCGGAGTGGTCGAAAAATTTGTCCCCCCACCCACCCACCGATGACATATAATTACCTGTTTTGCCCCCCCCCTTCACTGGCCTATGATTACCTGTTTTGCGCCCCCTGCTGGCATATGATTACCTGTTTTGCCGCCCACCTACCACTGGCATATGACAACCTGTTAAAACCTTCAAAATTCCAAAAAGCCCTCAAAATATTTATTTTCATTGAATTAATGTTTACACAATTCCCTTCAGATTAAAGTGTACACAATTCTCCTTTTTTTGATTTTAATCTAATTTGACAATTTCTTTTCAATAATTTGAATAATAATAAGCATGTAAGCATTAATATGAAAGGAATTATGTAAACGTTAATATGAAACAAAAGAAACCAAATATTTTTTTCAAAACAAAAACGTATAATTCAAATTATAAAAATATGTTAAATTAAATTAATTGGCTACACAAGCAAATATAATAATGAATTTAAATGAGAACATTTGGACACCCGAAAATGTTATGAAATGATAAAATCATTTTTATTTACTTTTTGTTGTTGCTAAAGTCTGAATTTTCACACAAATGTGGCTGTAGGAAAGAGAGGATAGTCTGATATAGTTTTCTTTTCTTTTTCTTCATAATATTATTATTAAGAGGACGAGCCTCTCAAAGAGAGAAAAAAAACGTCTTGTATCAGTGCTTTTTGAAATCCTTGTGTGTAATCGCTTGGTTTAAGCGCAAAATTTTAGAAATGGAAAGTCATACATTTTAGAAAACATTTTTTTATAAATTTAAATGAAAATATTTGAAATTTTAATTTATAAATTTAAATGAAAACATTTGAAAACATGAAAAGGTTAAGAAATAATAAAATCATTTTATTTACTTTTTATTGTTGTTATTTTCGAATTTTCACAAAAAACATGGCTGTATCAAGGAGAGGATAGTCCGATGTAGTTTTCTTTTCTTTTTCATCATAATGTTATTATCAAGAGGTCGAGCCTCCCAAAGAGAAAAAAACGTTTGTATCCATGCTTTTTGAAACCTGTGTGTATAATCACTCAGTTTAAGCGCAAAATTTAAGAAATTTGTTGTAGTTAATAATGTTTCAATCCTTTATAAAAAAATAGTTTCATTCTTTTTTTTAATGAATGTATTTATGAATTGAAAATAAGGCTATAAATTTATTTTTTGTGAGAGAACTATCGCAAGGTATCAAGTCGGATGAAAATTTACAAACATACTTTTCGCGCTTTTTTTCAGCAAAGTTGTCAATAACTCTATCAAAATTCACTCTATCGACAAGTTCCCTCTCTATGGAGAGGATTGCGAAGTCTATAAGCCTTGTCTGACTCATTTTTGATCAAAGGTAGTTTTTTATAAGTTTCAATTCCGAGAAAGAGCGCTCACAGCTGGCAATGCTAATAGCTCGAGTAAGGGAAACGTGCAAGAAGATCACAATATTAGGGACAGAACCCCCAAGGTGGCATCTCTGTATAAAGTTCAAAATTTCAAGAGGTCCATTGATTTTGTCTTTTGCTGAAACTTTCACAAAATACTGTGTTCTCTTCCTTTCGGTAAAGAATTTATCTTTTTCTATATCTTTGTCAACTTCACCAAGCTGACAATCATAATTATCGTCAAGCAGATTTGACGGTGTAAGAAAAGTGTATTTACTTGCAAGATTGTGAACTTGTGGAAATCTGCAAGATATTTCTTCAGTCAACCTGTCTATGACAGACAGCATTTCCCGTCTCAACGCCGTATCAAACCCCAGTGTTGCATAAGTTAATCCTTCATCATCCATTTGTTTCTTTTTACGGATATGATGCTCTGTGCTTTCCTCATTTCAGAGCAGAGTTTTTTTGACTCGTCTATTGCAGTGTCCACCTTCTTTCCTCTATTCTGAAGAAGGCAACCTCTCAACGCTGTCAGCCTGATGGAACTTTGTTGTAGATCCAGCCCTTTTGTTTGAAGATACTTCTGGACATCATTGATTTCTGAGAGCATAGTTTTCCAAAGGCTCAGAAATAAAAGAAACAGAAACGACAGTACCAAGTTGAGAATTAAAGATGCATCTGATCTTGTAGTTGCATTTTCTCCTTCTTCTGTGAGCTGTTCCAACTTCAAATAATTTTTTTTTTATCACATTTACAGCATCTGCTCGATTTACTCAATCTAGTTTTCACAGCCCACTTGATACTTAAACCGATCAACTGAATCAAGATGTCCCAGCGATGTGTAGATGCAGAAAAGAACAAGAATAACCGGTCCAGTATGCCAAAAAAATGTAACAGAGTGAACAGCTACAGAAGCGGCATGTACACAAGCCAGATTTAATGATTTGTTAGTACATGGCACGAATAGAGCTTTTAGGTTGATTTCAAAGATTTGTTTCTGCAGACCCGATCGATGGCGTGCCATAATAGCAGCATTGTCAAATATCTGGCCAATACAGTAACCAATCTGAATCCCATCGTTCTTCAGTTCTCTCAAAATCAGTTTAGAAATGTCCTCCGTGCTTTTACCTTTTGTCTTGATGTAGCAGAGAAGCAACTCTTCCACTGTCACTTTATTTTCATCAATTTTTACATAGCGCAACACCTCACTGATCTGGTCCTTGTGAGATACATCAGAATTGCTATCAAAAATGATGCAAAAATATTTGCTTTCCTTGATCTGATCGATGATTTTCTTTCTCACCTGCTTTGACAAAATGCTCACAAATTCATTTTGAATTTCTGGTGACAGATAAGAAATAGCGATTTTCTTTCCGAGGTAAACTTTCACCAAATGTTCACGGAGAACAGGGTCATACTTGGCCAATAAATTTACCCATTTCTAAAAAAAATTCCCTTTGTTTTTTTTAACTCTTTCATCATTATGGATGTCATCCCGGTGACCCCGTAGTGTCAGATTCTGCTTGGCGAGTTTTGTATCGTGGGATGCGTTAGATCAATATAACATAAAATATCTTACCGCAGGGAGTTCAGCGTTCATGTGGATATGTTGCAATATGTTGCAACTCATGAGGAAAGAACATAATACATGATCAAATAGGGAAACGTTTATTATGTAGACATACACACACACATAACTACAATTCAAGCATAATGAAAGTTAGAAGTCCGAGTACGGTAAAATGAACGAACGGGGATGATGTTTAGTCACTCTGTTTTCCCTCCACTGTCTCCACCTCCGGTCGACAAGGCATGAGAAGTTTAGAACAATGGACAAAGGGAGACGACTTTGCCCAAAGAAGTAAAGAGTTACTCCCCATTTGCATTATGAATTTGTTTGATCCCATTAAATTTTGTTGCTGGTACGACTTCAATTGCGGATCCACCTGCAAATTGTGTTGGACAATGGGTGCGTGCTGACTTCCTGATTTTAGGTTCTTGCACTCCAGCTTCAGTGTTCTGAGAAGTTTTTGGTGTTTGTTGTGGCAAGTTGAAGGTGTCCAACAAGATGTTTAGTGGAATAGAGTGATCTGGTATTCTGTCTGGGAGATGTGACGGTCGCAGTTGGTTGGCGTGTCGAACCGAAATTGAATTTTGGACATTTACCTTGTACGTTACATTTCCGGTTCGTCATACAATGTAGCCTTGGGTCCATGACTCTTTGTTGTTCCGGTAGTCTTTTGTTAGGACTTGTTGACTTGTTCTTTGGAGTGAACCATGGTGGGGGTTGTACTTGCGTTCCATTTTTGTGTTCTTCTTGATGGAATGATGTGGTTTTGGATGTAGGACATCGATATGTAAGCAGATTTTCCAATTCATCAAGCATTCGGCTGGTGAGCTACCATTTGGTGTATTAGGGTTTGGTGTTCCCATATAGCTTGTTAAGAAGGTTTCAAGTATCTCTGATGTTGTCTCTTCTCCCCTGAGTTTTAAAAGGGCTCTTTTAAAGGTGTCCACAAGACGCTCAACTTGACCGTTTGACTGTGGATGAATTGTTGGTGGGCGAATGTGGTTGATACTGTTTTGTCTGTTAGCAGAAAGTAGAAAACTTGACCGAGCTAAAAGTGGTGCCGTTGTCATAGACCAAAGTCTCAGGAATGCCAAATCTGCTGAAAATTTTCTGAAGTTTTGAAATTATTTCCTCAGAAGTAATATAGTTCATTTGGAATATCTTGGGCCATTTGCTGTAGGCATCTACAACAACAAGAAAGGATTGTCCATAAATCTATGTGGAGGCGCGACCAGGGGGAATCTGGATAGTGTGATGATACCTCCTGGTTGAAAAATCCCAAAAAGGAATTTATCCCCAAAACGTATCTTAAAATAAAAAAATAAAAAATGATGTAAATGATGTCATTTATTGTGCGCTAAAAATTCAATAATCAAGACAAAATATTAAAAGAAAATAATAATAAGAAAACATGCAGATAGTGTCAAATGGGTCGAAAGGGGGGGCAACACTAAAGAAAACTGTTCAAATGAACATAGCCTCTTTTCTTTCGTTCCCTTTTCTTTTTATCTTTTTTTTTTCCGCATGGAAAATGGTTGAGTTATGTGAGGCAGTAGAAATCTTTCAAAATAAAAAAAAACAGTTCAATTCAGCAAGTCGACATTTGTGAGATAAGGGGGGGGATATTGAATAGTACTTAACTGTGAGGGCGTGCATTCAACCGATGATTAGGTATCCAACAAAATTCAATGTTCTGATGTTATAATGTGAGGCAGTCCCATTTCGCTGATGGGCGAGTCAATATCCTTCGAAGTTCGCTTGTCCATTTGTCTTCCCTCGTATTCCTTTCTCGCTTGTTTTCTCAACCACTGACATTCGGCTGTGTCCTTCCCATATCTCGAACCAAGGTAATTTCGCAGTTCTGATAAATTCCTTTTTCGGCTCCAGGGATAAGGCTCAGTTGAGAGAGTCGTCATTTCACTGCATAAGTCGCGTTGCTGCTGTTCGACGCGTCCTTTCCACTCAAGGATATATTTCGTCTCGATGTCTCTAAGCCAAGGTGTTTTCATAGTTTTTCTGTGTTCCCTTTTTGGCTCCAGGAATGAGGATTAAGTCGAGAGAAATTCCAATTTATCAAGCGAATCATGTTGGCTGGTGTCTGTCGCGTTTTTATTATCGACATTCGTTCAACGATGTGATCAGCTCCATTCTTTCTTTTTAAAACTCTTTTTTTCCGTGCACGCCACTCTCGCCAAAACGAGTTTCTCTTTTCCACCTCTTTTTTTTCCCGCACGCTGCTTCGTTTTGGAATGGAGGTGGGGTGTCAGGATGACTTCTCGTCGTGACCTTGGCACGTGTTTTTGACGAATGACTCAGTGAGGGGATGACAGTGGAGTGTCTAACTCGCTTTCTTCTATGGTTAATGCATAGATATTTCTTTGCTGAATGTCTCGATAGCAATGGGGTGGCGTGGGGGTGGCTGGCCGATGGATATTCAACATGAATTTAAAAAGAGAGGGGGGGGGAGAATTGTCACCTGCATTATGCCACGTTTTCCTGTGACAATAGGCCATGAAGAAAGTGTAGAATTTCAAGGGGATTTAGCTACTAGCTGACATTTAGAGCAAGTGCATGCAAGATCTTCCAGCTGCTTATCCATTTTTGGCCAATAAACGTATCCACGTGCTAATGCTTTCATGCATCTGATGCCTTGATGTGTGAAATGGAATTGTTTTAGAATTCTGTTTTGTAATGATGAGGGAATGATGACCCGTTCGGCAAGGAGAAGTATACCATCAACGTCTGATAAGGAGGATTTCCGTTGAAAGAATGGTAGTAACTGTTTATTTGGGGGTACTGCTAGCCACTTGGTACGGTGGTAATGAATGACTCTTGTAGTAGAGTGTCAGAAGTTGTAGCTTCTTTAATCATGTCAGAAGTAACTGGTAGTTCCCTTATCGTAGCTATGAGCATTGAAGAGATTTCTGGCTCCAGGGATATTGCTGCAACAACAGAGTCTTCAGGTAGCCTCTGGTGTGTACTAATTAATCTTGACAGGGCATCTGCATGTTCAATCGAATTAGTTGAAAGGTACTTTATTGAGAAATTGTAGTCCAATAATGTGGTAGCCCATCATTGTAGTCGATTGGCAGTATACACTGGGATACCTTTCTTGAATCCAAAAATGCTCACCAAAGACTTATGGTCTGTAACCAAAGTAAAGTGACGTCCGTAGATCATTTTATGGAACTTCTTTACAGCATATATTATCGCCAAGGCTTCTTTCTCGATTTGACTGTAGTTCCTTTCTGCAGGTGTCAATGACCTAGATGCATGAGCGATAGCTTTCTGACTGCCATCAAGAAAAATGTGAGAGATCACGGCTCCAACACCATAGTCAGAAGCATTGGAAACCACAATAATGTCCAAAGATGGATTAAAATGGGTCAGGAGAAGATCTGAAGAGAGTAAAACTTTGATTTTGGCAAAAGCAGCTTTGCATTCTAGTGACCAATTCCATGCAATCCCTTTTTCAAGAGGTTATTGAGAGGAGTTCGGATGCAGTGTAAATCTGGTAAAAATGAGCTATAATGGCTTACCAACCCAAGGAAAGAACGTAGAGTTTTGACGTCTATTGGAGCTGGCATATTTTTCATGGTTGATATGTTCTCTGGGTCGGGTCGTCGACCTGTTTTGTCAAAGATGAAACCCAGATATTTTATTGACGTTTGGTAGAATTGACATTTTTCAGCTTGTACATGGAAACCATACTGTTGGATCCTATCAAGTACAGTGATCAGACGTTGTAGAAGTTTATCCTGGGATGTGCCAGAGATGACGATGTCATCAATAAATGCTGTGGCTCCCGTTATGCCTGTCAGCATCACATCCATGGTCTGCTGGAATATAGATGGGGCAGTTTTAACCCCGAAAGGAAGACGGTTGTATCAGAATAATCCCTTGTGAGTGTTGATTGTAAAGAGCTCCTTGGAGTCGTCATCAACTTCAATTTGTAGGAATGCATCAGGTGTGTGTTTAGTTTTTATTAATTACCATCTCCACTAAACTATATATATATATATATAGCGAATAAATGACAAAAGACTATATTCCATTGTTCATGATTTATTCCTTTAATTCAGTTGACACTTACAATTCTTGACAGTATCTGTTTCATAGCCCAAAATCAATCACTTAATTATTATATCAATTATTATATCAAGCAGTGTATATATATATATATATATATATATATATATATATATATATATATATATATATATATATATATATATATATATATATATATAAACAAGAAAGTGTTAATTTATTTTTCTTTATATTCTATGGAATACCATAATCATATGGGCTTTTTTTCTTTGCATTTCTTATCGTTATGTGGAAGTTCTTAAAAGGAAACCATAAAGGTGACGTTCTGTGTATCTTTTGCTACAAGCAAACCTCTCTTCAGGAATAAAAGTATGTGATATGAATGCAGAATTGTATAAAGGAAGACGTTAATACTGTATCAATTGGGAAGATATTTTGGTGGATTTGATCAGACAAACATCACTGAACTTAGACTTAAACGTCTGAGTAAAATGCTTTTCAGTGTCTTGAACTGACTTAAGAGAAAATGCATTGAAGACAGATTCCAATGGGACTGTGAAGAGATTGGGTTCTTCTATCTAGTCCGAACCGATCAGCTTTAGATCAGTGTCTGTTACATAACAAGTTCCAGTGAATACTCTGTCTTGGAAGGAAACAGAGCAATTTAGTTCCCCAGTAAGTTGAATATCATTTCCAGATGCACTCTTGGCAACATGGTCGGTTTTTAATAGGTTCGGTTTTCCAATTTTCGTCCATGTTTTGCATGAGATTAGAGTAATATCTGATGCTGTGTCGAATTGGAAACGAACTGGACACTTATTTAATCCGACACATGTATTTTCTGTGAGATTTGCAATCGATCTTAAATGAGGCCGACACTGCATTTGATTTCCTCTGCTGGTTTTTCTTTTTGTAATTTTGCTGAGTAGGGGATTTGGCTTTAGGGGGGATGACAAAAATTTTCTTTGTGGCCACGTTTATGACACACTTGGCACTTGCGTTTTCTGAAGGGACAAAAACGAGCATAGTGCCATTCACCGCAAGACCAGCATGCAGACGGTGGGTTTTTATTAAAAAATTTGGGTCTATTATTTGAGTTGATGTGTGAAGGTAGTGTGTGTTGCTGCTGGACTAACATTGTGTCCTTTTTTAAGTTTAACAACCTGTTACACTCAGTTGTCAATTCCTTAACGGTTACATTTTTATCTGTTTCAAGCTTTACTAGCAGTCGGGAATGTAATTCTGAATCGTTTGATGACTGTAGACCTGCTATAAAAATTAGGCATTTAAATCGGTCCTCAGTCAGTGTCTGGGGGTGAAATCTCTCGCACTCGTGATTTACACGTCCGGCATAAGTGACAAAATCGTTAGACTGGTTTTTTGAAAGTTTGAAACAGTTATATCGAATAGGGACTGTTGTTCCCAAAAAATGTCCGTCAATATACTGATAGTCTCAGTAAAAGTCAAATCAGAAGGTTGTTTGGATAAAATAAAATTTACGAGCCTTTCGTTTTCCTTAGTACCCAACTTTCGTATCAGCAGGCGTTTTTTCCAGTCGTCGTCCTTGCTAGGAAATTCATGGTAAAATGTGTCTTTCAATCGTGAAAACCATGAGCTGAATGTGCAGTTGTTGTCAGCGTCATAGGAAAATTCTGTAATAATGTTGGAAAGCCCGACACTAGATGAATTCTCGGTGTCTTGCAACTGAAATTTTTGGATTAATGTCGTTATTAGATTCAATTGTGCTTTTTCAAATCGTTCCTGTTGCTGCACCAAAATTTGTTTGAAAACTGCGGAGATAGACATTTTTTTTTTTAGTGTTTTTGTTTATTTTATTTCCAAATCTTCATCGCCAGTTGTTGTATCGTGGGATTCGTTATATCAATATAACATAAAATATCTTACCGCAGGGAGTCCAGCCTTTACGTGGGTATGTTGCAACTCATGAGGAAAGAACATAACACTTATGATCAAATAGGGAAACGTTTATTATGAAGACACACACAGACGTTAAGCTTTATATTATATATATATATATATATATATATATATATATATATATATATATATATGTGTGTGTGTGTGTGTGTGTGCGTGTGTGTGTATGTATGTATGTATATGTATGTATATATATGCATATATATATATATATATATATATATATATAGTAATTTATAAAATATATATGGCGATTAAGCTACACTGAATATTTTGCATTTCATCCAACTATAGGATTACTAACTAGCTCTACCTACGTATTGAGCACTTTTGAAAGAATATTGTGATAAGTGTTTCAGTGGGAAAAGGTATGGTATAATAAATTATGGGTTTTATCTATTTTATTTTTACTTTCATCATATTTTGCTTTGGTTTTGATACCACCAAATTCGAAGCTATCAGAGTCCATTTTCTGTAGGCTGTTTTTGAACCCAGTCAACGACAGGTACTTTTGCTAGTATATATATATATATACCTAGGGGTTCGGACAAAAGGACACCGGACAAACCCCACCAGCTAATTAAAGCAGAAACAGATAAAATCCCAAATGAAACAAAAACATTAAAAATTACTTTTTATATTTTTATTTTAATTTAATTAAATTTAGGAAAATTAGACACCGAGGAACTAATTTTGGCAAGGTATGAAAATTAAGCATCTACGGAATAAATGCAATTGAAGATAGAGTTTAAGACCATTCTTAAAGGTGATATAGTTTTAAATCGGATTCAAGTGCCTCTCACAGAAATATACATATTTTTAAATATTTACTCTTGTTTGAAAGCAAGTAAGTCGATTTTTTTTTTTACTCTCAAAGGTGTTTTGATCTTTTCTGTTAATCGATGCGAGAAATCTCCCCTGAAGACTCTCCCGGTCAGTGAAGCAGCTTCCAGCCAGAACTTGTACAATCGCCATTAATGTAAATACATATAACCAGAAGGAGCACGAATAAAAGATAGACTTTCTGTATCTATCGTTGAAGTTCATTTCACGTGTTTATAAACAGTTTTCAATTAACGTTGGTAGCAGAACAAAACAAAGTTATGGCTTCGAAATTCATTTCATTACCCGTCTTAGTTAAAGACAAATACAGCACATGGAAGAAAGAGATGCAAATATGGGGGATGGCTACATCGCTTGAGAAAACAAAATGCACCCTAATAGTATTTCTCTCTTTGGAAGGAAAACCCAGAGAAGCTGTTTTGGAGTTAGATTTTCCCCCACTCTTTATTTGTGCCTAAATCAAAACGTGGATTCCATGAACAAAGCTTCTTTCTTAGAACTGCACGCCTGTGGAACTCTGTTCCGTCTGCCTGCTTCCCATCGGACTACAACTTGGATGTCTTCAAGTCCAACGTTAACAAATTCCTAATGAACCGCCCCCTTAAGTAAACACTTCATCAAATCTCCACAGTAACGCAATGTACTTGCATTAACCCTTATCCCTGAGTGGCTTCCGGGCCTTGATAAGTGGTGATCACTGTGTAAAAAAAAAAAAAAAAAAAAGATATTTTAATACTAAACTTTGAGGTTGGAATGACGAGATTACATGTTTATATTCTTCTTTAACAGTCCTTGATTTTCCAATTAATATTCTCGATAACCAGAATAACAGAATAATAACTTGAATAGTCCAGAGAGACCCCAACAAAAATCATCGATATATGTTGAGATGATCTCTAGCAATTTTTCAGTATGAAACCGTGTAAAGATAACTTGGTCATATTTTGATGTCTCAACTACTAGTTGCAGTAACAAACCTTTCATTGTAACGTATCTGGATCTTGAAGCCTCAATCAAACCATACACACACTTTGAGAACTTCCAAAGTTTGCCTCTGTCATTGACAGAGGTGCTAAATAAATTAGTCTGTCATTTTCCATACCGTGAAGAAATTTCGTCTTTAATAGAACTACAAGATCATACATTCGAAGTAATGACAGCTAATGCAATCTTAAAACTATCCTTGGAGTATGCGCAAGAGTATTATCTTACTGATCCTGCCTCCTCATCTTGAATCCCTTGATAATTTTCACAATTCATCTGTACACCCCATCCTACTTTGTCCTGTGTCAGAAACAACAGTGTGGATCTTATTTTTGAAAGTTCTTGCTGCATCATTACTCAAGGAATCTATTATATAAAGAAGAGTTGTCTGTGTGAATATGCTTATCTACAGAGGAATGAGCTTGGGAAGAGAAAGATAGAGAGAAGTAGAGAGAGAGGTTTTAATAGAAATAGATTACTTTTGTTGTGTGCAATGCCGTTGTTGAATATAGATGACATATTTGCTTCTTGCCAAATATTAACTGGTTGGGACTGTATCCATGTATACTATGGAGGGTATTCTTTGCACGAACAGACCACCCTAATACAACATCAAAAGGATATTTAGACAGGTCTAGTTAAAATAAAGTCGATAAGATCACTAAAGACTCTCAGAGTTGGCTGGAGGCAATGAGGAAGGAAACAAAGCCTGTATTGCAGATAAGTGCTGCTGCCAATAACGGCATGGACCTGAATCAAATATGACAGATCCATCCTAGAATGAAACGAACAATTTACTTCATCAGAAGGATTACCCTAATATGACAAAGAGGGCTGTGAGATTTCCCAGGGTTTTCCAAAGTGGGCTCTACAGAACCCTGGGACTCCATGCGTGAGGCTGAAAGGCCCCAGAAGTCCTTTCAAATGCTTTATATGGAAAAATTAAATGACTGCTGACATTTAATTTTTTATCTTTTTTTACTGGAAATAGATATGATACATAACTACAAGTATAAAGAGTTTCAGAATGTTTCAAGAAAAAGTAAATCTATATATCTATAAAAGTGTGTGTGTGTGTGTGTGTGTGTGTGTGTGTGTGTGTGTGTGTGTGTGTGTGCATTTCCCTACACAATATCTCTGTCAATTTTCAGTCTACAGACTTGAAATTTGATATACAGGGTATGGAGATTTGGGAAAATCTTTGTAATCAGTTTTCAGCCAGAAATTTGGCTATTAAGGGGTCAAAGTTCAACGATTTATCCTTGAGAACTCTACCAAACTCATTTCATCAAAAGTATCCTGTGGTGTGCGTCCTTTCAAATACAAAAACCGGATCACTGCTCGACATTCAACAGGCTCGATTTCACACCTGAATCAGTTCAAACACCAGTAAAACAGAAACCACAATTAGTTCAGAGCTGTAATTTGTCACATAACCTGTAGAGATATAAATCATTCCACATGCAAAATTGCAGCTAGATCAGACAACTGGAAGTGGTTCAGGGGCATTACTTATTGCACTCACCTCGTATTCACTTATACTGTATTATAATTAGCCATTTACGAACATCACTTTCATGCTTTAAGTAAAATAGCAACTTGTGTTCAATTAATCATGCCAGCATATCATTTATAATAAATATTATGTTTAAGCAAATAAGCCCAAAAGAGTTTATATGTTAAATAGACAAACCAAATCAATCTGATTTCTTTTCTTCCTACCAATATCTCTAACAAAATTTTAAAATCTTTCTATCATTTGTGACTGTTTCTAGAAATATCCACACGGAATAATTGACTAACTGATCCGCCACAGCTATACTCTTGCATTTTAGTTTTATATAAAATTCTGATTAATATCTAGAAGAGTCCATATAGTCACGAAATAGGGTAGATCACAATCGCACCATAACATGTACAAAATTACAATTATTTGAAAATTGTTTCATTTGAATAGAATATTCATTTGAAATGGTGAGTTCTCAGATTGTGGAAAGATTTTTTTATTTTTTTTCATTTGAATCTTTGAAGATAGTAACGTTGGGTATGAGGCAGCCAAAACAGCTGCCCTGTTTTTTTTATTGAAACCAACCGAGAACTCTTTTTAGTATCCTCGTTGTTCCTTTAACTGCAATTGTCTGGATCTCTTTTGCACTTTGTTCACCAGGAATATCAGTTAGGTAGGACTTCAGCTTCTTCCTCCTAAGCTCTATAGCACCTAAGTGAATGTGTACATACGTGCGTTTCCTGTCAGTGTGTGCATGCGTCTAACTGTGAGAGAATTAAATGTTCTCCGACGAACTCTTAGCACTTGTGCCCTTTCTATGTAAATACCCCTGACTAACTTGACAAGCAGCAAAATCCCACCCCTTCACATAGATGCCGGAAAGCCTTCTACTCTACTAGTTTATTTTCTTGAACCGCTAGACTTTGGAATTCCCTCAGTTTCCTGCTTCGCTGACTGTACTGACATGCAGAAGTTCAAATGTAACGTGAACAGACATCTCACTGCTCAACTCCCTGCATAGTGTCTCTGTAGATATACAAGGACACTGTGTATCCCCTACAAATAATAGCCCCTTACGTCCAAATAGCACTGTGCCTTGTTTATGAGGAATGAGAGTTTAAAAATAAATGTGTGTGTCGTCTTTTGTTTGTTTGCTTATGAGAGTGTGTAAGTCACTGTAGTAGGTTTTGTGTGCATGCTGCTTTTGTCAGTGTGCGTACATGTGTGACAGTGTGTGCGTGGATTGAGAATTGTGATTAGCTCCCATCTGTTAGAACTGTCCTAATTTTGAAGCACAACTGGTTGACTGCTGAAAAATGTGGCTTTTATGTGCTGAGTCATCGGCTCAAAAAAAGAATGATTTTAACTTTGGCCACCAAAATTGATTTGGATCTCACAAGGTGATTTTAATGTACAGTGAAACGTAGTTGAAAAAAGGGTCACGTGGCCACTATTTAAATTTTTTTTAAATAAATATTTTTACTGGTCTTTCATTCTTTTCATCATCACTTTTCCATGTGATCGTTAATCTTCTGTTTAATTCAAGACGAGTCTACTCATGCGTGGCACACAAAGGAGACTCGTGGGCTTTTAAAGGTTTTATTTGGAGAATGGTTGTTCAGGGTAAGAGAGACCAATATAATTCTGATTTCTTTTAATTTTTTTTTTTAACTTAGTTTTACAATGGTTGACGCACCAACACAATTTCAAGACAATATTCAATTACATACTCTATACATTTTGAGACACATATTGTCTCTATGGCTTCCTGACTCTAACTGACAAGAGACTCTGTTCTGTTGTGGTTGGTTCTGTTCCCCGATCACATGACGTAATCTCTATGTCATATCATGTGGCACCTGCATTTCTAGCATATTTTTTTCTATGGAACTAACCTTTGAGCCCCGCCTCAATCACGCTAGCTGCAGGTGGGTTTATTTCTGTTTGCTACCAGGTTATCCTTACATGTACTTATGTAACTTTTGGTGAAATTCATACTAGTTAACATAATCTGTACTTACTGATGTAGGGCCCCAATATATAATAATATGTATAGGATTGGAATATACATCAATCCTATAGTGTGAAATAAGAATTAAAAATATACTCTGTGATGTCCAGATACTTTATTATTATACGTCATTGATTTTGCGGTACTTATGCAGAATAGGGTCCGCGTTTACATCAGCATAATCTGAGCAGCCAACAACAATTAACTTTTATTATGGTATCTTTCATTAATTAACATTTTACGGTATCTTTTCTTTATTAAATTGTTAGATAAAAGTACAGAAAAGTTAAAAAAAATATCCTCTCTCCATGTTAAGAATAGTTTTCTGAATGATAACAGGGTTTGTTTTACAATCCACACAAATTCGAAAAAGTGGCAAAAAAAAAAAAATCAAATATATAACAAATGTTACCAAAGGCAAGATAAGTTACTCTTCAATTTAGGTTACATGAGCACAAGAAAAAATGGTCGCGTAACGAACACAGTGCATCCATTTCTCCTTTTGCTCGTGTAACGGTTGACATTAGTTATTTTTCGAGCCGAATAAGCATTTCGCATCAAATAAAAACACTAAAAACTGATCCATCCAGGTAGAAGAGTAATTTATCTTACTTTTGGTAACATTTATTTGTTATTTATTTGATTTTTTTACCACTTTTGCGAATCTCTGTGGATTGTAAAACAAACCCTAACAAGGTTATTTCAGCACGGTCCGTAAACTGTACAAATACTTTTTTTATCCATGGAAATTACCGTACGATGACTGTTTTCGATTATAATTATGTTTTTCCTCAATTTTTAACTGTTTGCTAGAGTTTTAATCATTGGTAATAGATAGATAGATAGATAGATAGATAGATAGATAGATAGATAGATAGATAGATAGATGATTTAAGTTGTTGTTCGGCATCTTCTTAAAAATTGGCCAACTTTTTCGAAAAAAAAAAACATAAGTAAAATAAAAATAAAGAAACCACGAAATTTTCGTTCGGCAGCTTCCGGCGGTTACACAACCTGTCCGGAATATGCCGACGATAGTACGGTCCCTATTCTGTATAAGTACCAATTTTGTTTTATACATTACATTTGATTGATCATTTCTTTCGTTCATTAGGTTCCTGTGACCGCCGACTGAAGTACAAACGCCACTGGGAAAGCACCAACTCTAACAAAATGTTTCCTCGTCAGATCAGATTATTCACCTTTAACCTCATACGAACCCTCGTCAAAGACAGCAGTGAAAACATATTCTTCTACCCATTGAACATAGTGAAACATCTGTTCGCAATGTTCTGGGGTGCTGACAGGGATGTAGCTCGGCAGATAGAGCACGTTCTGGATTTGTATCTCAGCACAAGAGAATGCCACAAGGAACTTCATAACTATTTCTACGACTGGCGCACTTCGGCAAAAACAGTAGTTTACAAGTCCATTGACAGAATATATCTCAATTCATCGGTCAAGATATTCAAAACATACAAGCGACATATCAAAATGTACTATCCCCATATAATTCAACGCATGAATTTTTTGCATATGGCTCAAAACCAACTATCGAATTTTGATATAAAAAACTCGACCAGATATTTTTCAACCATAACGAAGGATATGTTACTTGTGCTATTATCTGTGGTGTACGGAAAGATAAACCTTAATTTAAAGTTAACACAAGAGCCTAGCAATAATTCAACGTCCGTGACCACTTTGGTGAATTATCGTAAAGACGACGATGCAGAGTGTCACTTAGTTGAACTTCCCATTAGATACGAGCCAATCAGCTTGCTGCTTGTACTGCCATCTGCTCAGCACGAAAACATCACAGTCTTTATGGATACGATTCGAATAGCGACTTTACATTCTTGGATGGATTTTGTAGATTTTCAAAAGACTCATGTTAGCTTTCCGAAGATAAATCTTAATTTGCAATCTTCTTTGAATCTTGAAAACATCTTACCGAAACTTGGAATCACCAAGCTGTTTAAGAAACGTGGCGGCTTGTCGAAGATGTCTCCCCAGAAAGATCTGTTGATAGATAGGTTTATCCAAAGGGCTTTCTTGAGCATCAAGACACATCTGCACGGAAAAGGATCATACTTGTGTGGCGATACTGTGGAACTAAACACAACCATGCCGTACCTACTTTTCGTTATTGATAAGCAGAGCAAAATGATAATTTCGGCAAGTGCAATTATCAAACAATAAAAAGGGTTGAATAAATTTTGATGGCGTGCCAGTTAACACAAGTGCACTTTAACTCGCCTGGCACACTTCGGCATATATATATATATATATATATATATATATATATATATATATATATATATATATATATATATATATACATACATACATACATACATACATACATTACATACATACATACATATGATGATGATCATTATCATATGTATGTATGTATAAATGGAAATTCTAAGTTAAATATTAGTGGCCAGCAAGGCCACATGTAGACAACCGAAGCAGCAAAACTGTAACTGGACTGTAGGATACTATATATATATATATATATATATATATATATATATATATATATATATATATATATATATATATATATATATATATATATATATATATATATATATATATAAAATAAAAAATTTCTGCTTTATTCTTTAAACTTTCCTATCTATCTAATATATCAATCTACCCACACTTTCATATCTTGTATGTATATTTACTTATATTTTACTATATACTTTTACTTACTTTTTTTCTTGCTTTTTCCTGAATTTGCAGATACCGGCCATCCCCTCCCCTTAAATAATTTTAATTTTTTTATTTTATATTTTATATTTTATTTTTTATTTATTGTTTATTTATTATTCATTTTCTATTTATTTATTGATTGATTTATTTATTTTCCATTTAGTGCCTTCTAACAACTCTTGCTGACCTTTTTTTAAGTGATGACCTGTACATTTCAGTTGATCTATATTGTTTTGCCCTATATATTTTTTCGCGCCTTTAACATTTCCTGTCTGGATCATTTTGACATTTGTTTCTCTATTTTATATATAACTCTATCACCATCTTTTTCTCCTCTTTTTCTTCCTTAATCTTTCTTATTTATATTTATATCTCGGCAGTAGAGTGAAAAGCATATCTTATTTTTCTTTTATTAATATTATTGGAATTTTTTCCTTTTTTCCTTGTACACATTTTTGCGAATTTTTCCATGGATTTCTGCCTTTGGATTATTATGGACCATCTTCTTCCAATTACGGGATTTTTGGATTTTACTTGTGCAAATGGAAATTCAATTAACTTTCTTGAAGTTATATATTTGAATTTTACCGTCACTGGATTATTTATCTTCCACCAGACTATCCATTCATGTGTAATCACCTTTTTCTTCACCATATTCCCTCTGCTTCACTATTTTGTTTTCAAGTAAGATCTTTGACTTACTTGTTGTTTCATCAAATACTTTTGCATGCAAAATCCGATCCTGCATTTTGCTAATTCCTACCCTCTGATGAGAAGGAAAGTATTTCTTCGAAACTCTGCGGATTAAGGACTATCCACTTATCTAGTGTTTCCTTTTCAGATTAAATATGTTTTTAACTCATGTCAAAGTGTTTTTAACATGTTTTATTAACTGTTTCGTCGTATATATATATATATATATATATATATATATATATATATATATATATATATATATATATATATGGGGGGGGGTGAAAATTCCAAGTTAAATTATGTAGAATCACAACAAAATTTATTGTTTGACAAAGAACTACGAATAATTTTTAAAATTTTTCCTTAATCTATGGATTTTCAATGAATGGTTCATCTCATTGGAGAAAATATGATTGACAAAATAGATGTGGGTAATTGTAAAGTGTGCTTATTAGCACAAACTGAAAATTAAAATAGAAATGATGGTGTAAAAAGGATACTCCATGTTGAAATAATAACGATATAGGAACAGATGTAAAATCCAATGAATATCGGTATATTCCAGAATGAATTTCGTTTTTTTAATAGCATATTCCAGGCAGGAAGATAAAATCCATATCATGGATATGTGGCTTCTATTATTTTCAATGTGGTAGAATCCATTTGAAAAGTCCATTAAATAATTCGATATTCGTACAGGCAAAATATTGGAATGAAGTAACTGTAAAGCATTGTTTTTATGTACTTTTGGCTGACAAATTTCTTCTGGAGTTAATTTATATTGAATTGATATATATATATATATATATATATATATATATATATATATATATATATATATATATATATATATTAAATCTTATATTGAAGTTTTTAAAGGTTTTCAAAGTGTAATATAATGTTGAAGAAACTAAAAGAAGGGAAGAAATTTTCAAATGCTCTTGTCGACGTTTTATGTTCAAATGGTTATGTTAATTTAATATATATATATATGTGTGTGTTCATTTTCGGAAAAAAAAAATTATACTAGCGGAAAGCGATGACAATAAAAAATTCGCAAACATTATGCACAAAACAGAGCGGATCAATATCACACCATAACAATATTATACTATGGATTTAGCTGGATTCAAATCGAGTCGGATCTATTGTATTCACTATTGTATTCATTACTTTTTTATAATTAGTGTTCAAGGAATCATACCCAACACATCATTTATAATAGATATTATGTTTTAGCATTAAATAACCCCAAAAGGGGCTTATATGCTGTTAAATGGATAAACCAAATCAACCTGACTTCTTTTCTTCCGATCCTATCAATAGATAACACTAACTAAATTTTTGTGTCTTTTTTAGTTTAGTTGTGTACAGTAATACAAACCCAATATTTACTATAGTGAGAAAAAGAGAGAAAATTAGAAAATGTACAGATTCAAATAAAAAACAGCAGCAGCAATCAATTGTAAAGTCATTGAGAAATAATAAGGGGTGCGAGGGTTAAAATTTCAAACCGGATACAGATAGAAATAAAGACGAGGGGGGAGAAGAGTGAAGGAAAAACATGAGATGGGTAAATAATAGAGATAGAAATAGAAAAAGAAAGAAAGAAAGAAAAGAAAGATAGAAAGAAAGAAAGAAAGAAAAAGAAAAGAAAGGGCCAAGCACTAGCAGTAAATTAGAAGAGCGGCGTTTAATTATAATTAGGCAGCTATGGAGAGAGAGAGAGAGAGAGAGAGAGAGAGAGAGAGAGAGAGAGGGGGGGTGACCGTTGAATACATGTCATGGGGAGATTGATACCATTAGTTAGCGTATGATTTAATGTCATGTCAAAGATACGTCCTCTCATAAGAAGTTGAGATACGTTTCACTTGAGGTTATCTATGTAAAAAAGAAGAAAAGGGATAAATTAATAAAAAAAAAAAGTTAAGAAAAATAAGAAAATAAGTAAAGATTAATAAACTGTTAAAAGATTTTTTATAAATTAATTTGTTGTGGGGCTAACGGGTGTCAATGTTAATCCCACAAACTCAAAAATAATAATAGCGATAAGAATCGAGTGTAAAAATGGAGTTGAAACAATGAAGCAAAGATGACTGAGACGAATGAATAAATTAAATACAAAATTTATTTTTTTAAAAGATTGTAAATGAATGAAAAGAGAAGATAAGTTTCTTCTTAATTGAAAGTCTCTTCCTGCAACTGAGGTGATTGAATGAAAAGATGTAGAAAATGAAAGTTCTTGGTTAGAAATAACCAAAGAATTAAACAATATAAAAAAAAGTCCACCGACTCCACCGCTTACTTAGCAGAGAGATAGAAAAGGGTAATAAAAAGTCCATTAGAGTTGCAAGTCCGTATCCACGTGGAGGAATTAATTGTCGGGCACGCTCGTGTTTAATGTCCAAATGCGGATGGGTCGATGTTGATGTTTACGACATGGTGCTCAAAGGTTGACTCCTCGTTTGGGCGAAAAGTGCCCTTTTTATACTTGTCCGACCAGCTCCAGGGAGGCCTTCAGAAAAAACATTTTTTTTTAAATGGTTTTCCTTGTAATCCGATTGGATGAAAAGAATAACATTCTTATGACGTAAGATGCTTTAAGTGACGTCTGCACGAACAACTGAAGTTCCGTTTAAGACCCACCGAATTTACGTGGGTGGGCAAAGGGAAATGTACGCGCAGCTGAAACGATGTTTATACATCCACGCACGCGCAACTGAGTTTTACTATTTGACGCACGCGTGTCGGGGCTATGATATGGCCCCTCCCTAGAAAATTGATTGGATAATCAATTCAGTAATATATGTACGTTTTATGTAGTGTCCGGAAGATGAGTCAAAATATGTTGAAGCTTCCTGTAGGCGAGGAAGCGTGTAAGAAATGTCCGACATGGTTGGTTGAGAACGATCGGGTTTGCACAATTGTTCGTTGTCAGGTTGAAAGTAAATGCAAGTGAATTTGCACGATCTTAGTCTGCAAATGCGTCTGCAGAGTCTAAGCGAAATATGGTTGCAGTCATTGCACGTCTCAGATTAAAAAAAAATGAAAAATTTATTGTAAAATTGTTTTGAGTCTGATGAAAAAAGAGTATATAATGTCACGTGATTTGTTTAAACATTTAGAAATTTACAAAAAGCGGAGTATACAATGTATTAACTCCATTCTAAACGTTTTATTGAATTTTAATTTCTTATTCACAACTTTACAGATGAATTTTTGTTTTTTGTTCAACTACCTTTTTTATATTTTGATTGGGAACTAATTTTTCAGTACTTCTGTAGTATACGGACGGCGGCCATCTTCTTGGTCAAATAACACGGCAAATAAGTAACAAAGAATATTTTTTCCGAACACAAAAATATTTTAAAACCAAAATATTTATTGCATAAAAATGTATCAATATATAATTGTAAAAACATTTATTGAAAAGTTTGCGTAAGAAAATATGATTTTAATAAAACAATTTTGTAATTGAAACAACATTGGATTTTTATGAAGCAAAATTGTCTTTTTTTTTTTCTTTCTTTTTTTAATTTTGAAGAAATTAATATTTTAAATTAAACATTTTTTGAATTAAAGCAGCATCTCCAGCAGAATCCATCACTACTACTATTACTGGTTTGCAATACCATAGTCCACATTAACACTGCTCCGTGGCCAACGACAATCTATTAGCCTGCGAAAAAGTCTATTGTTTCCCGGGTGTCCGACGTCATCAATGCAATATCGCGCGTATTTAGGGAATTTACACTCATTCTAAGATATGTAAGAAATTCTGCAGAAATAAGCAAGCCTTTTATTGGACGGTTTCTCTGTCCACGAAATTATTTTAACTAATCAAATTGCATGTTATAACTAACTACCGAGAATGTTCTCGGCGCCAAATTATCTTTTCAGATCAGAATTCAAGAAGACGCAGAGTTGGAAAGACTGGATTTCTCACTCGAATCAAGGCAGCGAAATTACTTTGTTGCTTCGAGACGTTTTAATGACTAGACGTGGAACGGAACTTTATCATTGTAATTACCAATGCCCTTAAGTAGGGCGAATTTATATTTGCACGCTTCTGCTACAATTTAATGTCTGCCAAGACGAAATTAAGGTCTGCTCTTTGACCCGTCACTTGTCCGCCATTGGACTAACAGCGAAGGACTCCTCGTGTATGCCCAGCTAGCAGCATCCGACTTGGAAGTCACCTCAACATATCCAACCTGCACACTACTTCGTCAGCAGGAATTCTACCCAACCTTTATCGAAGATGAACTATTATTCCCTTCGGGAATGTTACCAGCCCATAGTGGCATATAGCTGAAGATGACGCATCCTTTGCAACATGGACCTTTTTTACTTTAATAAAATTTACGTTGAAGTTTTAAGGTGAGTTGTAATTTCTGTTTGGTTCTCTTCCATTCTGCCGAAGACAAGAGAAATCTCACAGATAAAGCTTCCGAAGAATTTTCCAAAAAGTATGAGTTATCGTCCCCTGTTCTTTGACCGAGAAGCGCCACCTGGCGACAGTTTAGAGTAACGCACCAAAAAAGATGGCCGCCGTTCGTATACTGCAGAAGTGCCCATTTTTACTACCCATACTTGATGTTTGTCAGTTTTGGGACAAAATATTCATATTTTTATAGAATTTTTGGTGCTTTTTTTTTTTTTTTTAAGTATTTTGTTTTAAGCAAAAAACAACAGTGCTTACTTAATCGTAATGTCGAAAATAGAATATATCCAAAATTTACGAAAATTTATCGAGTAGAAAATTATTTATAGTTAAAAGTAATGCTTACGGAAAATTGGAGGAAATGAACACCTTGATATGAACACCTTGAAGATTGCGAATACAGAAGACATGCTTATCTCTTTTTACCACTTTATTGGCTGACGTACTGTTTTAACCGATAGGGATAGACATTTTTTTTTTTTTTTTTTTACAAAAAATATAATAGCAGTTGTTCTACTCAATGAATTTTTGTCATTTTTGTATATATTACTATTTTCGACACGATAATTAAGTAAGTACTTTTCTTTTTGCTTAAAACCACTTATTTAAAACAAAAATCGATCTGTTAACTCTGTCTTAAGAAGCATCGATAATCTCAACCAGGGGGGAGGGGGGATAATCTCAAATTAATTACACTTTCATGGCAAACTAATCTGTCCCCTAAACATTGAACATGAACAGAAAGTCTTAAAATAAAATCTTTTGGAAGGTTTACGTTTGCTGTTATATGTACTTTCCTTTTTCTTCTTCTTCTTTTTTTTTTTTTTTTTTTAATTGCTTCCACTTTTTAAAATTAAGTGGTGGACTGGTGGACACTATTGCAACTTACATTAATTAAGTAAGTACTGTTTTCTTTTCTTAAAACCACTTATTTAAAAAATCGATCCGTCGACTTAAGAAACATCGAAATTTAAACGAGAGGGAAAATATAAAATTAATTAAACTTTCATTGCAAACTGATTTGTCCTCTAACAGCAAATCTTAAAATAAAATATTTTGGAAGGTTTACGCTTGTTGTTATATGTACTTTTTTTTTCTTTTTTTTTTTATTGTTGATGGACACTATTGCAACTTACATAACTTGATTTAATAGAAAAATAAAACGAATTTCAATTTTTTACAATATTATTGTTGATTTTTCAAACCCAGAGTTCCTTTACGGATATTTAGGATTAAAAAAAAAAAACAACAAAACATTATGTTCAAGACAAGTGACACGCAAAGTGATCCTTTTTCTTGTTATAAAGGTAAGTTTATTTATCAATTTTTAAAACGAGATATCATAGACAATGTGCTGTGATACTATCGACGTTCCACTCTGCACTCCGCCAAGTGTCGGGAGAAAAAGAGGAAAAAAGATTTAAAAGAAAAAGAGGAAATAGGTTTGTCAGCAGAACAAAGGTATATGAAAGTTGCTTACAAAGGAACGCAAAAGGGAGCTGAAGAGAATTGTTGATCTAGGTGTGACAGTGAACGGGAACAAAAGAACAGGATATATATATGTGCAGTTTTTGGAGTGTCAATGAGTTTGGCTACAGTTTATGACAGTGAGGAATTGTTTGTGGATAGTCTTAGGTTTGCAATGGTTGACAACAGTTTGAGTTGAGGAGAGTTGCAAGTTGGACACAGTCGAAGGCAGAATATGGCTTGGAGTAGATCGAGATGAGCTAATGACAACTGACTAACACAGCCTGAGCAGAAAATGTAGATGGAGACATTAGCACTCAGAGAGTATCACACAGGCACACACAGACATAGACAGGCACGTGCACACACACACACACGCACACGCACGCACACGCACACACACACACACACACACACACACACACCTCAGGGAATGCAACTGATATTTGCCGAAGTTTGTGTTTTTTTTTTTTTTAGAGTTGTTTAATTTATTTTTTTTTATACTTGTGAACTCATGCCCTCTTCCTCAACAGCTGCATATATGAAAGATGACAACACGGTCAGAAGAGAAGATGAAGGAGAAGACCATGGAAACAGCATTGGGGTTGGCGATGTGGACGACGTTACATCACAGTCATACGTTAGTTTTAAACCATATATATTAGACTCTTGCACACACTTACACACACATGCACTTTCTCTTTCCTAGTAGTAGTAGTAGAATTAGTAGTAGTAGTGATCATTCTTTTGCCGAATAACAACACAGAATATCGTTTTTGGGTGTCAATATTTTTATGCAGTTTTATTACACAGCTTCATTTATGCCCAAGTGACAATATGTCTTGTTTGTGGAGAACAAAAGTAAAAACAATTCCTTTCAATATTTCATATAGACAGACCGAACATGCTTATAATTAATATCTATTTCATCCCTATGATTCAGTAATTTATGGTTATTCAAGAACATGATAATTGGTAGTTTTTCATTAAGACAAAGAAAACAGGTGAACCCATGTGGTTGACCCATAAGCATTTTTCTCTCGATTGTGTCTGATAGGAGAAAGATGATGACGGGGGAGGGGGGTTATCAATAAAAGCCTTTGTTTGTTTGTTTCTTTCTTTCTTTAGTGAGGTAAATTATTCAGTTTTGCAGCAAACAACAAGCAAGTGGGCTGATAAAATGATGTAGTAAAAATAAAAAAATATTTTTTAAGACAAAAAGGTTTTGTTCAATCAGTATCCAGTCATTGCTTTCAGCTTGCAGACTCAACCATGTTTCATCCAGGTATCTTCTTTGGCACAACAGAGAAGTAATGCCAACCATTACCCCAAGACGTTATAGACTAGCAGCATCAATAGTGCAGATCCACTTGTATTCAACATTTCCACAAGTGTAGAAGTCACTTGCACTAGTGACTTCTAGCACAATAAATACTAATTTGCACCGTTGATTTTATCAAGTAGCGAAACACTTGTATTATTCACTTTCATCACATTTGCGGATACATTTTCAACGCATCTGCACATCCGTTTTTTTTTTTTACTTATCCTCACAACATTTTTAATTGGTACAAGCAATTATCATGTTATGCCGACTCTGTTTACAACAAAACCGGATGTTTAACCCTTGAATATCTTATCCCGTGTGACAAAAACTAGCACTTTCTCTTCCTTTCTGTGCATATTGTCACTCAGGCCAACGAATCAAATCTTATCAAAGCAAAAGTTTTGTTAATTTTTATTGTATATTTTTCAAAAATGTTCTTTTCTTATATATTGAAGAACAATAAAAGTGAAAGAACTGATTTGCCTTGTCATCGCTTTTGACAACAGCCACGCCAGAAGTTAGGAAGTATGTTAGCTGACTATAACTGTACCAACTCCCCATAATAATGATCAATAATAAACACATCTCGTTCAGATTAATGGGGGTGATATAACATCTGTTACGTCGGCTTGACGAGTCCTCCTTTCAATTTATCAACATCATTAGTGGCATGGTTTTCATTATCATTAATTCTCTTCTGAGAATTAATTATCTGGGCTGGGACCTTTGATGATGCAATTGTACATTGCATAAAATAAGAGAACAACACAGATTTTTATAAAAATAGAAAATTATTTTAATACTGAAGAAGCATTTTAAAAACTTGAAAGTTGAAGAACGCAGCCTGTTGCTTTCGGGAGCCCAATTACAACTCGTATGATCGTCACTGACTACCATTGGATCCCAACTTTTTTACAACTGCCATGAACAACATCAAACTTCCAACTGAATAAACTATTTTCTCTTGTGGTGACAAAAAATGACAGAGAGAAAAAAAGAGAGACAGATAGAGGGAGCATGAATACGTATATTATCATTAAATTTTGACAGATTATTATGAATTTTAACCTTTCGGAAGCCAATGTCAGTCAACATTGAGCTGATCTTTTTTAACGTGGCTGCCTTCACTTTTTGTCAACAACTGTCAACTTGACTCAAGCGAAGAATTGCTGTATTCGCCATGTTTTCCATAACACATTTAAAAAAAATTAATTATCTTCTCAAAAGGACAAGGAAGGTCAGGTATAAGGCTTTTAAATGTGCAAAGTTCTAGCTCCTCCAAAAAGAGCTTTTTATCATTGTGCCACAGGAGGATTGGTTGCAGCATCGTTGCTGGAGAATGCTAGTAGTCGTTGAAGGTTAATGCTGACCCTATGCCGAGCCTGATTTTTTAAACAAAAAGTATTAAGCAAATGATTTTTTTTAAATTTAATTTAATTGTCTTCTTTTGAAGATTGTAACGTTGGGTATGGGGCAGCCAAACCAACTACCAACATTGCGTTGCTTTTTATTGAAACCAACTGAGAGCTCTTTTTAGTATCCTCGTTGTTCCCTTCAGTGCAATTGTCTGGATCTCTTTTGCACTTGGTTCACCAAGAATACTAGTGCTGTCGCTCATGTTTTGGTTTTTGAGATGTTAAAAACAGTGTCAGGTCAGGTCTAGACGATCTGTCATCTTCTTTGTCAGCTGTTACCTCTATCATTGTTTATCAGCGACGGCCACTGAAAAGCTGTATTTAGATTAAGAGGTTAACGTTGTTTGCTTAAAGCATTGTTTAATGTGTATATAAAAGAACTTTAAATTTATAGAAGACAATACAATGCAGAGGTGTAATGGATAGACACAAACTGAAACAAATTAAGACATAATGGTGGAATAGGCTATGCGTACACACGCATGTGCATGTGTGTGTGTGTGTGTGTGTGTGTGTGTGTGTGTGTATGTGTGTGTGTATTAGTGATAGGACGATTCCAATATTTTGACAATTCCGATACAATTACCGATTCTGTTCTAAATTCTCGATTTTGATATGATTACCGAATCCAATTCCAATTCTAGGAAGAGCAGAGTGTGTCGGTTACATGAACCATATAAGTTGTCCAAAATGATGTTTTTATAAGGTTTTTTTTTTTTAGATTTAAACATCTGATGAGTACGTGACTAAATATGCAGCAAAGACATAATTTTGAAAACTTGTTAGTTCGAATAAATATGCAGCAATAAAATAATTTTGCAGATTTATTACTTACAATACAAAACAATATTGTAAAGGATACCTTTTGAAAAGTAATAAATGACCAACTGAGACAACTTGATATTTGGAACTTAGAGAATCATATATATATATATATATATATATATATATATATATTGTGTTGTAACTTGCATCAGCATGGTTAGATAAAGGATCCGTATTGTAATATTTCAAGAAATCACCCATCATTAGATATGTGTTTGATTTTCAAAATTGAAAAAATGAGCAAATTCTGCAGAAACTGGAAATTAATTTATTTGTTTTAAATCTATAATATTATTTAAACTTAATAATATAGGGCTTGTGCTGATATTCAATATTATTGGTTCCCCCGACAAAAGGAGGGTGGACCTGCAAATTCACTTGTCTATTCGTCCGTTTGTCTGTTCATCCATTCGTCTGTCCGCACTTTTCTCAATAACTATGCCTTGGAATTTTTTGAAATTTTGCGCAAACCTTAAACATGAAATGCGAACTGACAGCCATATTGATTTGTTGCTTATTGAATGTTTACACATATTTAATCGTGCATTTCTCGAGTTTCGATGGGTAAAATAAATTAACTATCCTTGTTTTATCGTTATTTCCATGGCAGGTGCTCGTCTGAACTCCAATCTCTGGTCTCCCCCTCGCCAATCTTTCACGAAAAACACTCGTCTAGCTGAATCCACTGTGAAAAATTTCCCCCACTCTTTATCTGTGCCTAAATCAAAACGTGGATTCCATGAACAAAGCTTCTTTCTTAGAACTGCACGCCTGTGAAACTCTGTTCCGTCTGCCTGCTTCCCACCTGACTACAACTTGGATGTCTTCAAGTCCAACATTAACAAATTCCTAATGAACCGCCCCCTTATCCCTGAGTGGCTTCTGGGCCTTGATAAGTGGTGACCACCGTGTAAATAAAAAATTTTAAAAAATACGAAATGACTTCTCAATTACTCCTGCAATAATGTTTAAAGATAAGAAACATTTGCCTTGCTTTTCTCATATCACCTGCAAACCCTATTTAACGACATTACCAATTTCTCGACGTATTGTATAAAATATTGATACTTTGTTGGATAAGATCTCAGTAAACGGGTTCTTTCAACCAATCAGAAGCACCAAAATATTTACCTCTGATTGTTACAATTAAAAGGACATATTTTTAAAAAATCAATGTGTCGACACTATCTTAACATGCATCAACTATTTAAGAGGACAACTCAGCAAGGACTTGTTTACATTAAACTTACAAACAACCATGTTGTAGTCAGCTGGAAAGCAACCCGTGGTATAGAGTCCCACGGGTAGTCAGTTCTAGGAAATAAACTTTGCTCATGGAATTTACATTTAGTTTTAGACAAAGAGAGAGAGAGAGAGTAGCAGAAAGTGTTGACAGTGCTTTTAGCTAGACACGTGTTTATTGTGAATGTTTTGCAAGGGGGGATCATAGATTGAAGCTCAGCTAAGCACTTGCCATGAAAATAACAATAGAGCAGTAGCATACTCGCAATGTCTCATCCATGAGAAAGAAGAAGTAGAGAGGCAAAAAGGTCCTTGCCCACTAGATTTCAAAGCTGATTTAACTCTACCAAAGCAGGAAAAGGTATTCTTAGAAGCTCCTCCCCAGATGTGGGGCAACAGTACTCCGTCTTAGGACATATTTGCTCTTGTATAGCTAGAGGATTGCATTGGGAGTTAATTGATTTTTTTTTTAATCTATCATGCCTGTTTTTTTTTATTCAAGTCTCTTTTGAGCCCAGCATTTTTTCTTGGTTTTTGAACGCCACAAATCCACATACACAGTTATTATTTTTGGCAAGTAGCAAATTTCAAACATGCTTTTATATAAAGATTAGGTGGTGAAACAAATTCGAATGAATTTGTTTGTGAACATTGAGAAAATATCTTAATGCATTTATTCATGTATTTATTTTATTTCCTATTTCAAATAGTGTTGAATAGAAATGTCTATATCGACTGGAAACAAATGTATTATGGACATTGCCAAGGCTACCACAAAGAAGGTAGGCTCCCTCCAACAAGTTAGAAAATTAATCACACCTGAGAGCAAAGTCGCCATTTGGCTACGCATGGAATATTGTTGCCATATCTGAAAATTCCCTCTCTGTTTTCTGCCACTCTTACTGTACTAAACTGTAGAAGTTTAAATATAATGTGAACAGACATCTCACCGCTCAACTTCCCATACCCTCCTGATAGACATGATCCCAAATAGTGACTTCTTACATTTCAAGTGACAACATGCCTTACTTGAGATGAAAAAAAGTAAAAAAGGTAATAATAATAATAATTCTGATTTCGTTTATCAACGTCTCCCTGGAAAGGGATGGGATTCATTCCCTCAATCCCGGCTCCAAACCAGGAGCTTCAAAGATCAAGGGTTTTTCTAAGGATGTTGGTGGTACCTACAATAGCAGAGGTCTGAAGGCCACCTAAAACATCGGGGATTTGTAGTTTTTCAGTTGTCCTTTCAGACGACTTGATACTATTCCTAGTGTACCAACTATGACCGGTATTATTTGTGTTTTAACCCCGTGTATACGCCTTATCTCCAAGGTCAATGGAGTATAATTGCTCCACTTCTCGTTGTCTTTCTCTCTCACATTCCTGTCCCAGGGTACTGAAAAGTCTACAATCTGCCAGTTTAATAATAATAATAATAATAATAATAATAATAATAATAATAATTTTACAACAAAAATTTAACATTTCGATGCTAAATGTTCGTATTAAAGTCTATTTATGCTTTTCAGTGTTCTACTGCAGAAACCTCATAGATATGCCAGTAACAGCATTCTTTATTGCTGTCAAATGACGTCTTATTATCTGAAAGAAATTTTATTTTGCTTGTATATTTCAAATTTCCAGCCAATGATTTGGTCTCTTAATGAACGCAGTTTCAGTCAAATAGATAGCTTTATAGACAAAGAATATCCAGCTCAAATTATTAAAATTTAAAAATAAAATTGTTATTAAATAATTATAAAAATTATAGTAAACCTAGTAAATGATGCCCTTTTCTCTTCTCTACAACCTCTTTTCCACAGACGAGACGTTGCAAGCCTGTCTCTATCTGCTTTATCGTTATTTACATGTCAAGTGCTCGACTGAACTCCAATGTATGGTCACCTCTTGCCAAACTTTCACAAAAAATACTTGATTAGCTACAACCCTTATATACGATTTCCCCCACTTTCTATCTGTGCCTAAATCTATATGCAAATTCCATGAATAAAGCTTCTTTCCTAGAACTTCCTGCCTGTAGAACACTGGCCTGCTTCCTAGTTCAATACAACATGGTAGCCTTCAAATCCAATGTAAACAAGTTCTTCTTGAGCCGTTCCGATAAATAATCAAATTTTATCCAATTTATACCATGAACAATTACTACACTACCACCTTACATTTATTAACCCTTATCCTTGAGTGGCCTCCAGGCTTTGATAAGTGTTGAATCCCAAGTAAAAATAAAAATGCTAGCTGGTGACTATTCTACTCTCTCAATATTTCATTTATTTCCATTTTTACTATGCATACATGTCCGTATTTTCTTCCTTCGCCATAACGTAACTTTTATCGATAATTTATAATAATTGTCGACGTGGTTCTTGACAATACCGAAGGACGCTATCATCAATCAAAAAATGGCTCAAACCAAAGCCAACGACCATGCTATAGATTTACTTTTTTTCTTTTCATTTTCTTTCTTTGAAGATTATAACGCTGCGTATGGAGCAGTCAAACCAGCTGCCAACATTGCCCTGCTTTTTACTGAAAACAACCGAAAGCTCTTTTTAGTATCCTCGCTGTTCCCTTAAGTGCAATTGTCTGGATCTCTTTTGCACTTGGTTCACCAGGAATATTGGTTAGGTAGGACTTCAGGTTTTTCTTCATAAGCCTTGTAGTACATATAATAACTGGTATGATTGAAATTTCCTTAAGATTCCAGTTTCTTCTCATATTGTTATGTTGACGTTCATCTTCGTCGCCAACTGTTATGTTTGCAGGTTGAACCAAATAACGTATAAGGCAATACAAATGAAGACTCAACAAACAAAGGTAGATCAATAAGAAGTGTATTAGTATATTTACATAATGGTTGTCAAGTAAGAGAGTCTTGGCTGGAGAACATATCTGCTCTCGGCTCGGCCTTCGGTGGCTTCTGGTTAACACACACTCAGACTAACCGAGTCTTGTTATTTATGTGTAATATTATCAACATATGTAAATGAGTGGGTGCCACCACAACACATATCGGGTTTGTATTACTGTACACATAGATTCGAAAAAGTTGTCAAAAAACAAATATATAACAAATAAATGTTATCAAAGGCAAGATAAGTTACTTTTCTACCAAACTGGATATATTTTTCGTGTTTTTATTCAATGTAACATGTTTATTCAGCTCGAAAACCATACAGTGTTTACTGATGTATTGGAACATTCAAGATGGCGTCTTATTCTCTCTTTAACACCGTAAGTGTGGGAAAAGATGTTATAAATAAAAAACCAGATAAAATACTGTTAAAAACTCGCTCAATATATGTTACCGTGACATAGGTTGACATATATTCGGCGGGTTTTTAATAGTATTTTGTATAGTTTTTTTTATTTATAACACCTTTTTCCATACTTACGGTGTTAAAGAGGGTGTGAGACGCCATCTTGAATTTTCGAATACATCGGTAAACACTGTATGTTTTTCGAGCTGAATAAATATGTTACATTGAATAAAAACACAAAAAATATATCCAGTTTGGTAAAAAAGTAACTTATCTTGCCTTTGATAACATTTATTTGTTATATATTTGTTTTTTTGACAACTTTTTCGAATCTATGTGTACAGTAATACAAACCCCACATATCATACATGACACCTTGATATTTGGATTGTTTCTCCCTTTCAACGCTATTCAGACCTCCATCATTAGAGACACCCACTTCAACCAAGGTTGCAACTCTCTCTGACTTATTCTATATAACTATGTCAGGTTTGATAACAGCATTTTCAAGGTAGGTGGCTGTAGGGATTACATGGTCGTAATGTATTGTATATAAATCATTTCCAACTGTTCTTTTAGGTTAATGTTCCTAGGACTTGCTGCTACACTGGATGTTTAATTTTTTTACAGATGGTCCAGTGGAGATACTTACATACTCCATCATGTCTTGCTGTGTAGTAGCCGTTCCCCAAAAGAACTTTGCAACTTGATATCAGATGACTCACACTTTCCAATTCTGTATGGCAGATTGTAACTAAAAATAACTAATTAAGTATCTGGGAAATTAAACTGGAACTCTGTCCAACTAAATAACTATTAATTCGACATGTTACATTACCTCCCCCTCTCAGAGAAGATCTAATGTTGCCAAATGTTAACTAAATAAAGTATGCGGACGTTCAAATACATACCTCAGTGACTGAGATAGTCATTCCACGATCGTTTGTAGGGGTAAATTCCTGCTGGAATTAAAATACATAACATAAAAGTAAAATACAACAACATTCGTTGGTTAGGGTTAGGGTTAGTTTATAAACTAAGGTTTATTCTAAAAAGGCAGCATATAAACTTCCATGCATGAGATAATAATAATATACAACATAATCACGTTGACACACTGATTGTTGTTAGATCACTGAAGTTAAGCAACGTTGATCCTGGTTAGTACCAGATGGATCATCATTTGCAAACACCAGG
Organism: Euprymna scolopes; assembly: GCF_053919585.1. NCBI lineage: Eukaryota > Metazoa > Mollusca > Cephalopoda > Sepiida > Sepiolidae > Euprymna > Euprymna scolopes. Next base: position 64,191,460 of record NC_136492.1, read on the forward strand.
CGCTGTATGTTTTTGATAAAACTTTAACTCAACTTCCTTTTAAACTTTTATTTCTTTGGTATTTTTTTTTCTTACACTGCCTAGCAACCCGGCTGTATGAGTTTCCATTCCAGGTCTTTACCAATCGCTTCAGAGAAAACAAAACGAAATTACCTCCGTTTATAAGGATTCCTTCTTTATTGCAAAAATACTAGAATCAATAGTTTCAGCATGGATTAAAATGCTTTTGTGAATAGTCTTCATTCACCCCTTTCCTTCATTGGGTAGAGATCATGAACAACTTTTTTTACAAAGTTAACTAACGTGCTTGTTTACAATTCCTTTATTATTTCACAATTGCTTAAAATATTTCTTCATAAAAAGTTTTTCTTTACTTTCCATTATAGAGGGATAAAAGCACATTCTTTTATGTTAATTAACATGATTTTAAAATGTTTTTGGTCGGTTGTGACCTTAATTATTAACTTATAGATCACTTCATAAAACTAAACAAACAAAATGAGCTCAGTCTACAATAATGTGATAGAAAATCACAGTTTAATTTGTGGATGGGTTTCTTTCAATGAAATCTGTTCTAGCTTTGTGCCATCTGTCCACCCGGCAAGGTCGGAACATGGGTTCAGCTATTTTACTATAAATTGATCTGCATATTCAAGGACAGACAAATAAGCACAAACAAATATTTCCATTTGTCTAGATCAATGGTTCTCAACCTTTTTTTAATCATGACTTTCTTTTCTTTTTAATGTATTTTGGTGAACCCTTATAGCTTATTTTATTTTTCAGTAATGTCAAGAAAACCAAAGAACATATATCAACAGTTTATCTTGAAGGAAGACTGAACCGATATTAACGTTGCATGTACTATGGGGGTCCACATGGACCCCAGTTGAGAACCATTGGTCTAGATGGAACACTAATCTCAAGAGAGTAACTTTTCCAAGAATGATTTTACTGTTGTAATTGATCCCACACCACCTCTAGGAATTTTTTCGAATAAAGAAAAGGATGGTAATGGAAATTTCTCTAGAAGTAATTTATAAGCTTGCCTTAATGTTTAACGCACTAGTAAGGCATAACATATTAGGTTTGCAGAAACTGGAGGACAGCCTTTTAATTTATAATGTTGTCTTTTTTGTGGCTGGTTACCTTTAATGCATCCAAAACCAAACTCCTATCCTTACATCATCAACGCTCTGATCCCCATCATGCATCAATTGTGATGGATGGCTCTCGTTAATTTATAATGTTGTCTTTTTGTAACTTGTTTAAAATCCAGTTTGGATCTTTTTCCGTTACGTTTTTAATGTATGCTGGAAAATTTTCCAACATGCTAAATTTTGTAAGTTTAGCATTATTTCGATATAGAAACCATAGTGGTAATATATAGGGTTTCCATTGCATAGGAGCTGGGCATGAAAGTTTCAATCAACACAGCATTCTTTTATAGATGGAAAATGTGTTTCAATGTCAAAGTATTCTATAAATTAAAATATACTCTTCAGTTTTTTTTATTCAAAACCAGAGGGACAATATTTTGCAGCCAATTGGGTAAAATCTGTTATAGTGTCAGTTGAAAGAAAATCTTGTAATTCATCTTTTTAAATCCATCGTTACTTTGGGGATTCTCAAAAGTCTGCTTGAGTCAGCAAAAGAGATGGTGTTATTCATTTTGAATGTTGTTGTTAAATTCTAATTCAATTTGTTTCTTTTTCCTTTCAAAATATATTTACCCTGAAAATGTTTGATGCAAAGAACTGAACTTTTCGAAGAAAACCAATTATTTCGATTTGAAAATTTCATCCATGTTTTGAACAGATCCGATTAAAAAAAAAATTTTTTTTAATGTGAAAACTTTTTCACTCTTCCTATCATATCCACTAGGACAGCCATTTTTTTGTTACATAAAAAAATATCACAAAAATGTTTAAATTCAATAAATGCGTTAGCAAAAATATATAATATGGATTTTCTAAAGCAAAATCATTGCTTACGTAATTAAAAACCATTCAAGTGAAACCACTCTTGATTGTTAATCATTTATTCATTTAATTTTTAAAACAAAAGTGTAAGCACGCGTTTCAGTGTTGAAAACATGTTTAGAAATTAAAATCGATTACGATAAATTCTCTTGAAATTTATAACATAATATAATTCTTAAAGTTACGATTTTTTAAAAATTTTGATTACTTTGTCGCAGTGTCGTGTGATCGCTCACATTTTTGTAAACAACCACAAATAGCCCAGCAACCGAGGGACTCAGCAGCAGTAGCAGTAGTTCAAACAGCCCTTTTCAGAGCTAATTCCCAAACTATTAATGCGATTCAAACTCCCCTTTTAAGGACAACTCCCAAACTACCTGAATGCAATACAAACTACACTCTTTATTACTGTCTGCACTCTGAGACTCTCATTCACAGACATCGACTCTTGAAGCTTCCAGCAACTGCAAATCTTCCAAAAGAGTATTAGATTTTGGGGGCGCTTCTTCGAAATAAGAACAAAACTCAAAAATCGAAATATTGAATTTAAGTTAAAAACCAATTGTATCTACTTAATTGTCATGTCGAAATTAGTAAAATATCCAAAAAATTACGAAAAACGATAAAGTAGAAAATTAATTATTAAATGAAAATAGTTTTCGAAGGATATTGAAAGTTATACTTAAATAATAAACAGAATAGGTCGTATAGTAGCAAGACCGTCTTAAAACGAAGGCCACGATAGTAGTCTGTCTTGTTAATAATGATGGCAGGTCAATGAATCGTGAAATTGTGAAAGTACATGTTTTATGTAATAATGCAGCAATATGTTACTAATTGTGACATGATCATTGGGTAGATAACATTGGTTTTAATTGAAATTCAATTTTTCGATTTTCATTCTTATTCCGAAGAAGCAAGGTTTTTTTTTTTTAATTCATTTAATTAAAATAAATAATTCATTTTGTGGACTTGATTGAAACCTCATGTAAATTTCTGTCTACATAATGTTGAAATGTTTACTCAGCAGTTTATATGCTCTTGTAATTAATAATTCGTTGATATTAAGAAGGAAGAGAAGAAATGACAATGTAGCAGCAATGGACGCGATTTTAATTAAGTCTTTGATGGGATAGGTGACACATATCATAATTGTTTTATTTTCTGTATGAATATAATGATTTATTAGCAAAAAAATATGAAAGACGACATTTTGCAAACACTCCTCATGGGGAAGACACCGGGTTATTTAAATTAATGCATTTGATGATATTGATTTTATTTTTATCTGTATTTGTGTATCGGTTTTTGCCACGCCTTGTTACGAAAAAAAAAAAAAAAAAAAAAAAAAAAAAGCCACTCTGAGGAAGGGGAGGAAGAGGATATAAAAAAAAAAGCACAAGAGAGAAAAAGATCCTTCCCGAGTATCTAACGCTCACAAACACTAGTCTAACATTTTCACCGCTACGGTGTAGCGGCGCTCAGCTACACTTCAATTTCTTGTTCTCTGTTAGTGGAGGAGACATCCTTCACGACTGAGACAATTTTTATTTTTGTTCCTTTTCTCCATGGTCCTGGATATGACCTTAAACTATATCCGATGGTGAGGGCCCCAGCTTGCAGGCCTTAGGGAGTGTGGAGCCACCCTTTAATTGCCATTGCTCCCAGGTCCACTCTGACCCGGAGTGGTAGCACCTGTTAGGATCCCAACTATGGGTTAAATAGAATACGACTTAAAAAACAAATATACTATATTAAAAAATCGTTCTTCAAAATCACCAGATTCGGCATTAAATAACCTGAAAAGGGTTGATATGCCGTAAAACAAAACAACCAACCAACCTTTTCTCCATATTAAAAAACGACTCTAGTGTCTAACACTGTCCCGTGGGAAGGAACATGAATTGGAATAAATACATAGAACAGGGGTTCCCAACCTGGGGTGCTTGCACCCTCTGGGGGTACGAGACGATATTTCAGGGGATGCTAGAAAAGTTTAGATAGAAAATAGGCAGTTGTTAGCCTTTTGTGTTTTTGTTTCCTTTTATAATGTACTTACTTCTCGCTTTCATTTTAAGGTTAAGTAATTTCAGTGCACAGCAGCTGACAATTACGTAATCAGATCCACTCCATGATCATCAGGAGGAACCACTTCGCAGTGTAACGGACCAGGATATAATACCCTAGTTCGCCACAAGAAAATAATGAAACGAATGGAATTGAAGGAAACAAAGACTCAATTGATGGATAAGATAAACGTGTCGTTTATTTACTGTTGAAAGAATGTTTTCTTTATAACATGTGTTCATGTCCGCGCGTGTGTAACCAATGTTCGTTGCAGGACTGGTGTTGTAGCAAGAAAAGGAAATGTGTGTTCATCTCAAGTTCGGGTCACTATCGTTTGTTCGCACGTGGGAATTGAAGTGAGTGTTGTAGTGGAAATTGAAATGATAGTCCAGCGTGTAGACAAAGACGAGGATAGAGGTTAAGTTTACGCCATGTTAGCAGTCAGCTACGCGGTGGTGTTCTCAGGGACCAGTAGTAGATAGAGAGAGAAAGAGTGTAGGTACTGTCTGTTGGCCTTTTGTTCCACATAGATAGTAGTAAGTGGGCGTGACGCACGTAGTCGGTCCGAAGACCGTCGACCAGCACGGAAGCTGGGCCTAAAAGAAAGAGTCGCTTATTGCTCTTCCTTTTATACTCGTTTCCGGAGTGACTTTTGCGCATGTGTATATATCCTTTTAAAGCGGAAGTGACGTCGTCCATGTGTGCGTTCGTGTGCATGTGTGTGAGTACATGTGTATACGTTAGCATGTGTGTGTGTATACATACGTGAATGTGAGTGTATGTATGCAAACGTAAATATATGTACGTATGTGGACGTGGGCGCGTATGTTTGTGTGCGCGTATGTATATGACATAGCTTGAAATGTGAATGTGTGTTTTTGTGCGAGACTAGAAAAAGGAAAAAAATATATGCAGTGTGTATATATTTATGTATATATATATATATATATATATATATATATATATATTTTTTTTTTGTGTGTGAGTAATGTTTTTGGCAATTGATTTTTCGTCCTGTTTTATTTTTTGTTTTTTTTGCTGTTGGTGTGGTTGTTTGAAAAACGTAAAAAAAAAAAAAACGTCAAAAGGAACGGAATGTCAAAAATGGAGTGTGTTCGTAAAAAAAAGGTATTTACTTACGCGTGGAAAAGTGTTTACTCTTTTTTTTTTTTTTTTGGCTGACATTTGTTAGTCCGGTTTTTGTGTTGTGTGCTGGCATGTGCAACGAGTTGCTTGGACAGAGAAGTGAATTGTTCGTTTGGAAGGACAATTTTTTGTTTCGTGTTGACGGTGTCGTGTGTGCCCTGTTGACGATATCTTCGCATGTGAGTCTGCGATAATGTGTGCATCGTTTGGACTGGCGTTAGGTGCGCATTCGTTCTTGTTGAACGGGGTCTGGTTGCCGGCTGTCAACGAAACTTCCAAGTTGTGAGTTTATCAGCGTGTGTGGTGCATCTCAACTCGTATTGTTGATTCAACTTCTTCCAATGTGTTGATAGGGATGTCTTGTTTCTTTGTTGCTGCGTCTGCTGTGCGGGAGGGAATTGCATAGGCCTATGTGATTTTGCTCTTCGCGTTTGTTGCAGGGTAATGTCAGGAAACCGTGAAAATGTTTGTCGAGCTCGAAATTTTTTTTTTTTTTAAATTCGCTGTGAAGTTGACAGCTCCGTGTTTATTTTTCTGCCAAGTCTGACGAGGGGTTTGGTCATTGTTGTTTGGAGTTGTCCTTGTCAGTAGCAGTTAACTTGTTTTTCTTGTTGAAAAAGTTCGTTTTTTTCTTTATCAAATAAAACGCGCGTCTCGCTCAAAACAATTAATTTAAAAAAGGTAGGGTCGCCATGCTTGTTCATTTTCGCATCAGTCGGGCGCCAGTTTGTTGTGGACTTGTGGAATAGGAGGAAATTCATGATCCTCGCGCGTTCGTGTGTCACCAATTTGTTGAGGCGGTGAAAAATAGGGAAAAATGAATTGTCTCGAGGAAGAAACGAACAACATGTTAAATTGAATTAAACGAACAGGAATTTGTTTCGTGAAAGAAACAAATGAAAGAAAAGGGTACCACACGTGGTTAGTTTTGAGTGCGTCTCTCGCTGTTTACTGGTGAGAAGAAAGTTTATAGTTTGCTGTGCGTCTCTCATTGTTAGCTGGTGAGAAAGAGTCTATATTTTGCCGTGCGTCTCTCGTTGTTTACTGGTGAGAAGAAAAGTGTATTATTTCGCGTGCGTCTCTTGTTGTTAGCTGGTGAAGAGGAAGGTCTAAAGTTTGGCGTGCATCTCTCGTTGTTAACTGGTGAGAAAAAAGTGTATTTTTTGGCGTGCGTCTCTCGTTGTTAGCTGGTAAGAAGAAAGTTTATAGTTTGGCGTGTAGACAAAGACGAGGATAGAGGTTAAGCTGTACGCCATGTTAGCAGTCAGCTACGCGGTGGTGTTCTCAGGGACCAGTAGTAGATAGAGAGAGAAAGAGTGTAGGTACTGTCTGTTGGCCTTTTGTTCCACATAGATAGTAATAAGTGGGCGTGACGCACACGGTCGGTCCGAAGACCGACCGACCAGCACGAAAGCTGGGCCTAAAAGAAGGAGTCGCTTATTGCTCTTCCTTTTATACTCGTTTCCGGAGTGTCTTTTGCGCATGTGTATATTTCCTTTTAAAGCGGAAGTGACGTCGTCCATGTGTGCGTTTATGTGTGCGCGTGTGTGAGTACATGTGTATACGTTAGCATGTGTGTATATATACGTGAATATGAGTGTATGTATGCGAACGTAAATATATGTACGTGTGTGGACGTGGGCGCGTATGTTTGTGTGCACGTATGCATATGACATAGCTTGAAATGTGAATGTGTGTTTTTGTGCGAGACTAGAAAAGGTTCGCACAGCAGTTTCGGCCCCTAATCCTTTACTGCATCTCTGAAGTGCCGCTCCCTTCCCTCCAACAGGAGGTCATATTGGTACTGGTGTCAGTTACTTTCCTGATTAATATTCATCATTTCTTTTAAACCAGCTCCCTCAAAAACAAAACAATAAACAACAACACCAAAAAACAAAAAAAATGAAATTAAAAAAGAGGCGCTTCTACACTAGCAGTGTCAGAAATCGCCATTAAAAATTCTTGGTTAACACTGGAATATTTAGACTTACTCTCTTTCGAAACTTATAACTTCTTGAAAAATGTAATTCAAACCCTATTTTTTTTTAATTAAAGGAGCAAAAATCAAAAGTTAAAAAATAACAGGTTTAATAGCAAATTATGCAATAGTTGTTTTTTTTAATCGGTTTTCTTTAAAAAAGATTTTTAAAAAATCAACGAAATTTTACTTACTTCGATTATAAAAAGTATACATAAATTCCAAAAAATCACTTACCTATAAAAAATACTATTCAGTGAGTACTTCCATTGTTCATTGTTAAGTATTTACCCATATTTATACTTATATTCCATGTCCTTTTTAAATAAAATACATTTTAAACAAGGATTACAAAAAAAACAACGCAAACTCAGATTTTTTCACTGTGCAAATAAAGGGAGACAAATATCTGATGTTCTTTGTGTTTATCTCCCGGTGGCTTCTAAGGGCAATAATTAATGTATCTTTCTATTTCGTGCTATAAACCAAAATTAGTATTTTGGGGCCTCCTTAAATGAAAAATGAACACATTCACTTATAAGTTTTTGTCATTAAATAATAAAAAAAAAACACTCTACCGATTTATTTTTTTTTATTATTATTCTCTTAATGAAATACATGAGTTTTTGATTAATATATTTTAATACTTCTTTATCGAGTGAATTTTTTTTAAATATCTAAAAAAGAAAACATTGAATGAAATAGAAAATAAGCTTCCACTTAAAAAAAAAATCAACATGTTTTTAAAAAAAAAAGGTTTTACACTTTGAACTTTACAGCTAAATTTCCAAAAAACACTTATTTTTTGTTTTAAATTAGAATTATTTAAATTTTAATAAACATTTCAAAATGGGGGGATTTAAAAAAAAACGTTTGTTTAAAATATCATATTTGGTTTATTGCAAAGAGCATAAAATTTCACATTGATCCTGAAAATATCATAAAAATTGAACCAATAGAAAAATTTTGATAGATTTTTAAAGTTTAAAAATTGAAAAATATTTAACTCGTAAAATTCAATTGATTTTATTACGTAAAAAAAATGGCTGCATGAAGGCGCGCCGGCACTTTGTAAACACTGTTTTTTAAAAAAACAAAAAATAATATTTCTATTATTTTTTAAACAACTTCAATAGTTTATTTTGGAAGTATATCCCATAAAGAAAATAACCAACCCACTTTAAAAATAGAAATTACAAGTTTTTTTAATATTTTTTTCGCAGTTTTGAGCTAGGGGTGTCAAAAACTCCCCAAAAATTCTGATACACCTACTTCTACACTATCAAAACGAAATTTTGCAATCGATAAATGGAGTTTTCAGATGGAAAACAATGGTTTCTACTGATTTTTTTTTTTTTTTTATCAACAATGTTAGCTTCCAAATTATGCAGTCGAAATTACCTGAACATTACTGAATTATTAAAAAAAAAAAAAAAAACTTTAATCACGTTAGCTGGGGAAAAATTGCGGCCATCTTGCTTTTATAAAATAAATCGAAACGGAAAATTAACTCCCTTTTGAACTCTCCAGCGTCTTACATAATATGATCGTTTTCTTCAAATTCTATTTTATTTAATAAATAATTTTCTACCTCATTGAATCTCGTAATTTTTTGATATAATCATCTTAAAAATACGAGGAATACGTAGATATCATTGTTTTTATGCAAAATTCAGTATTACGATTTCCGAAATTTCGTTCTGATAGTGTAGAAGCACCAAAAAAGAAGATTCTTAATAACGGGAGTACGGCTTTTGATAAAAAGGATAAATAAATTCTTTATCTTTATTGATTATTTTTTAATGGTTTAACAATTTTGCAGTAAAAATGTTATTAAGTGGCCATTAAAAATTTGGCTGAATAGATTCAATCCAACCACGTAGTACGTTGCCGTTACATACAATTCCTTTTTTAACACAAGCATTTATTACTGTTCTTTTTCCGTCTCGACACCACTTAAAAGTTTCTAGGCATCGTCCATCTCGCCGAGTGTACATTTTTCTTCTTCCTCCGACCTCATGCCGGCCCATTCTTGTCCTCGACTTTACACGTCTCTTTTCTTCCACATTGACTTTCTTTTCTCCCAACCACATTCTGCATTTTTCTTTTTTTCCTATTTTTTCTTCTTGTGCACACTTCCTAATTTGCATATGCACATTTTTCGGCTGCTGCTAATCTCTCAAGGATAAGGGTTAATGGGTATACATTAGTCATTGTGATTTTAGCGTAGTAAACATTAGTGTGAATTTCATAACTTGGATTACTTAGGGGGGACGGTTCAATAAGAACTTGTTCATGTTGAACTTGAAGACAATCAGATTGTAGTCAGTTGGAAAGCAGGCAAACGGAATAGAGTTTCACAGGTCACCAGTTCTAAGAAAGAAGCCCTGTTCATGGAATCTACGTTTAGGTGTAGGCACAGATAAAGAGTGTGGGAAATTGTTGATAGTGGTTCTGGCTAGATGAGTGTTTTTCGTGAAAGTCTGGTGACGGGGGGGGGGGCATAGATTGATGTTCAGATGAGAACCTGCCATGAAAATAACAATAAAGCAGGGACAGGCTCCCTACGTTTCTTCTGTGGAAAAGAGGTTGGAGGGAAGAGAAAAGGGTATCCCCCACTAAGCTACAAAGTCTATTTTGAACTCTGTCAAGACAGGATAAGCTGCTTCAAGCAGCTCTTGCCCAGATATGGCAACAGTACTCCCTCGTTGGCCGAACCTGGCTTTTATATAGGTAGAGAATTGCATCAGAAGTGAGATATCTACTGGAGCGGTAGAAGGATCCCACCATTTTTCCAGCAACTTTGGCAATGGATTTGATATACGTGTTCCATTTCAGATCGGGAGTAAAGGTCAAGCCCAGAAGCTTGTCAAAACTTGAAGCCTCCCCAGAGAGCCATTCATTTCGATTGATGCCAGCTGGACAACAGAGCGTTGATGATGTAAAGATAGAGGTTGGTTGTGGAGGCATTAAAAGTAACCAGCTACTTTTTCCCCCGTTGTACCATGTGCTCAAGATTAGAGGAAAGAGAGTCAGAGAGAACTTGGTCGTTTACAATCTTCGAAGTGCTACCATAGATGGTAGTATCGTCAGCATAAATGTCTATGAATGATCTAAGGATGTGGTTTGGAAGATCATTGATGTAGATCAGGAAGAGAGTTGGACCCAGGATGGACCCCTGAGGGACTCCAGCATTAATACTGAGAGCTTCTGATTTCAGTATGGTACAAACAACATTTATTTATACGATAAAACAAGAAAATTTTATTTTTATTTAATGTACTCTTTATTTTTAGTTTGTATAAAAACAAATTAAAACTGATTAGTTAATGAATTTTTAATTAATTTGTGTTGTTCGTATATCTCGTGAGAGAATAAAAATTTTCTATTTCATCTTCCGTTTCAGTTATGCAAATTATTTACAGTTAAAATGTTATAAAAAAAAAATTGAAGTTTTAAATATATTTCAAAGGAATAAATTATGCCCGGTGCTAAAATATTAAAAATTCATCGATTGTGAAAAAAAAATAAATTTTTAAACTGTTGTGAAAAATGCTAACTTTAAAATATTTGGAAATACTCAGTGAAAAGTTTTATTTATTATTAAAAGAACAGACTAAAAATATATTATATAAAAATTGTTTGTTCTGAAGTAAAAAAAAATAAATAAATAAAATTAAATATTCGACTTTCTCTGATGGAAATAAAAGTTAAAAAACGAGTTCACTTTGTTAGATTAAAATTATCCCAGTGTGCAATTATAATAATTATCCAAATGGAGAATTGTTCTTTCTCTTTAGAAGAACATACATGGACGTTCAGTAACACAGTAATATTTTTTATGTCTGTTAGTGTGACCACGTGGTTGAACACCGGAAACTTTCTATACCTACAAGTTGATCAGGAAATGACGTCATGCTGTCATGTTCACTGGCCTACTCTCTCGGTGGTGGTGGCCTAATTGACAGAGTGGGACCTATTTGAGTGGAGATCCTTTTTTGGACCCTATCCAAGAGGGAGAGACTAGTGGTAGATGCACCAGCCCAGATGTGGCAACAATATTCCATGCATGGACGAATAGTGGCCTTGTAGAGGTACAGGATACCCCCAGGTGTGATTACTTTTCTAGCATGATAGAAGGAACCCACCTTCCTTGCAGTAGCCTTCGCAATGTCCTCAATGTATTTGTTCCAGTTCATATTTCTTGTGAATGTTAGGCCAAGGAGTTTGAAGGAAGAATTCTCAGGTAGGGAATTATTTGTACTAAGTTATATGGAAGAGATTGATTTTGATATTTTAATTAGTTTTATATATTTTGGAGTTGGTTATAACTATCATTTTATTCAAAACTATTATCATATCGCTAAAGGTTTCTGTACAAATCTGTATTATATTTCTCTTAATCTGTTCATTCCACTTCTTTTCAGAAACTACTAGATCCATCTAGCTGAAATTTTATATGGACGTTCGTTATGATAAGGTGTAGCAAACTAAGTATTATGGTAAGATACATTGCTATTTGAAAATTCTCTCCTCATCCGACTTCAACCATCTGAATTATTCCTCAAAATCAAAACCAACAAGCACACCCACAGCACAGTCGACTCTCTGAAGGCTGTCGTCATGGAGGCGTTCGCCACTACAGAAAATAACATGGCCATTAAAGCGTGTAACTGTAATTGGAATCACATTGGGCTAAAAACAAGTCTAGTTTATTATAATTAAGCATTTCCTTATTTTGCGCATTTAAAACTAAGATAAAAGATTGTTTTTATCTTTTATCTGAGTTTAATTTTGCTCATTTTTTTTCTTCTTATTCCTTTGGGTTTTTTTAATCATTTTATCTGAAAAAAAAAACCCATTAAAAATGAAAAATAGGACAAGAGAGATAATAGTTCAGGAATAGATTACGATAAGTGATAGTTTTAAACTAGTCGTTTTTATTATCGGGTTGACAAGAAAGTTCTTGCTGTATTTAACTTTTAAATTTAGACCAAAATATCTCGGTTCAAACAAAAATTTTATTGATCGCAATATGCACCATCAGAATCAACACACTTTTGCCAATGCAAAACAAGTGCCAGTAATGTAAAAATCTTGCGTTCTGGTGGCGATGAAATCGCTGAAGGCTTTTTGATATTGCTTAGGTTTTTGAAGCATTTCACATGCATAAAGTCGAGATGCTTCAAAAGTGGTAGTCAGTAGGTTAGAGGTCTGAAGAGTATGGCGGATGATGCAGAGTTTCGTAGCCCAATTTGTTCAACTTCTGCAGGGTCGGGTTAGCAATGTGCGGGCAGACATTGTCATAGAGGAGAATCGAGCCTTTTCTATTGACTAATGCTGGGTGTTGTTGTCGAAGTTTCTGATACATTTCATCCATTTGTTGACAATACTTTTACAGTGTAATGGTTTCGCCTGCATTCACAAAACTGCAATGGATGAGATCAGTCACAGATCACCAAACAGTCAGCATGACCTTTTTTTAGTGCAACTCTATCTTTGGGAAGTGTCGTGGAGCTTCATCAGCGTCTAACTACTGAGCTGAGTGTTGCCAGTTGTCGTAAAGAACCCACTTTTCATCACAAGTCACAACCTGGTCAAGAAACGATCGTTCTTGTTGTGTAAAAGAAGAGAATATAACACGTCATAACGGCATTTCTTTTGGTTGTCATTCAATTCATGAGGCACCCGTTTATCAAGTTTTTTGTCTTTCCAATCTCACTCAAGTGGTTGGAAATCGTTGTATATGTTACATCTAATTCAGAAGCAAGTTCTCAAACAGTTGTGCGTGTATTGGCTTCAAGTAAGGCTCTTAATTGATCATTGTCAACATCCGATGGCCGATCACTATCATCATCATCTACAATACTCTTGTCGCCACCACAAAATTTCTTAAACATCCACTGTGCTGTGCATTCAGTAGTGGTTCCTAGGCCAAATGCTTCGTTGATATTGCGAGCTGTCGCAGCAGATGTTTGACCCAGCTTGGATTGAAATAAGAACATTGTGTGAATTTGTTTTTTTCCATCTTGTATTCAACATTCTGAAAAGAAGACATAATTGTTTTAAAACGATTGTTATTTAAACAATTAGATAGAGCTAAAAATGCTCTTTAAAAAATGTGCTTACAGTTATATCTCATAGGATTAGCGAATCTCTCGACAGAGGCAACCTTTCTAGGGCAATTGCTCTTGACATATCAAAGGCCTTTGATAGGGTATGGCATAAAGGTTTACTTTACAAGATCTCCAGCTATGGTATAGCTGGAAATGTCTTCTCAATTATTAAATCATTTCTCTGATAGTTTCATAAGAGTAGTAGTTGATGGGCAAAAATCAGAAGCTCACAGTATAAATGCTGGAGTCCCTCAGGGGTCCATCCTGGGCCCAACTCTTTTCCTGATCTACATCAATGATCTTCTGAATCACATCTTTACATCATCCGTAGACATTTATGCTGACGACACTACCATCTATGGTAGCACATCTAAGACAGTAAATGACCAAGTTCTCTTCGATTCTCTCTCCTCTGATCTTGATCACGTTGTACAATGGGGAAAGGAGTGGCTGGTTACTTTTAATGCATCTAAAACCAAGCTTCTATCTTTACATCATCAATGTTCTGATCCCCATCTGACATCAATTAAAATGAATGGCTCTTGTCTTGGGGAGGCCTCAAGTTTTGACAGGCTTCTGGGCTTGACCTTTACTCCTGATCTTAAATGGAATACGTACATCAAATCTGTTGCCAAGGCCGCTGGAAAAATGGTGGGATCCTTCTATTGATCCAGTAGATATCTCACTGCTGATGCAATTCTTTATCTATATAAGAGCTAGATACGTCTAAGGATAGAATACTGTTGCCACATATGGGCAGGAGCTGTTAGAAAAGACTTGCCCTGCCTTGATAGGGTTCAAAATAGACTTTGTGGCCTGGTGGGAGATGTCCTTTTCTCTTCGCTGCAACCTCTATCTCACAGAAGAGATGTTGCAAGTTTGTCTCTGCTTTATCGTTATTTTCATGGAAAGTGTTCGACTGAGCTTCAATCTATGGTCCCCCCTCGCCAAACTTTCACAAGAAACACTAGACTAGCTGAAAACATTATCAATAATTTTCCCCACTCTTTATCTGTGCCTAAACCTAAACATAGATTCCATGATCAAAGCTTCTTTCTTAGAACTGCACGCCTGTGGAATTGTCTTCCGTTTTCCTGCTTTCCAGCTGTCTATAATATGGTTGTCTTCAAGTCCAACGTGAACAAGTTTCTGATGAGCCGTTCCACTTAAGTTAACAAATTTACCGAACTTCCATTACTATTGATTACTATATTGTCCTTTTGACTACTCTACACTCTTTAACTCTTATCCTTGAGTGGCCGATCGGCCTTGATAAGTGGTGACACCTATGTAAAAAAAAAAAAAAAAATGATATATAAAGTAAAGGTTACAATGAAAACTTATTTGAAAATACGTCATTTGAAATCAAAATCAAAACTTCTGCGAGAACTTTCTTCTCAATCTAATAGCTAGCAATATGGCGAAGTGATTGTTTTTTTTTTACAAATTAAAAAAGAATATTTTCTGTCCACTATATATAACTGATATGTCCTGCGAAAGGGATATGGGTATTTATTTCTCTCCCACGGTGAGAAATGTGACACAAGGGTCGGAAAGTGGGATTGAAAAGTCAGCGCCATCTACAGAGTATTCGCTGAACTCCCACTGGTGCTTGTGGAAAAAGCATGCTCTCAGTTCTCCCATTCTCCTCCCCAACAGTCTCAATATATTACCATTCTCCTCTCACGCACAATTATTTCGCTCCTAATGTAGCTATCACTAAACATCGCGTCTCTAATATGCTACTTTTAATCTTCTCTCCTCTTCCGATGAGAAGCATAAGGCTTCGAAATACCATGGCATAAAGAGTTTTACTTATTTTGCACCACTAATTGATGCATCATCCTTATTGAATAATCAAATAAATCTATATGCATTAGTATATATTTTATATTGTTGCTTTTTTATTTTTTATATTCTCTATAAGCTCCAAAGCAATTTGTTGAACTTTGCATTATCCCGATAATCTCCTCTTAAAGAATCGATCTTATTCTTTTAATTCCCCCATATATACTGGGGAGCCATGATTAAATATACTGTTTCGTTTTTAAATCCCCAAAACAGTGTTTCATGATAAAGAACTGACGATCCCTTAAATTAACATTAGGACTATTGTAAATCCGAGACAGCAAGTTGATGCATGGATTGCAGGTGATTAAATGACTTACTGACTAAATAGTTTTCCAACGAATGATAAAAAATATAAAAATGAAATATGTTTCTTTTTTATATATAGTTTTAAAGGTTAAAAACTCCCAAGACTATGTATGGCAGCAATATAAAAAAACATTTATGTTTGACAAAGCACATTCTGGACGCTCATGCATAGCCATCGTTCATCGCTGGCAAAAATGCATTGAGAATGTTGCTGACAATATAGAAAAATAAATTATGAAGCACGAAAGGTCGTTCATTTTAGTGGTATCAATCCCATCTTTGTAGCTCTTCAAATTTTTAGTTAAAAAATAGGAGGCTTTACTTTTGAAACGACCTTTGTATGCTCTCTCTCATGTGAGTGTGCTCTCCGGGGCGACTCAGTGGTGGTGGCTCTGGACGCCCTATGCACTGACATCGCAGGTAAAAGTGCATTGAGAATGTTGGTGACGATGTAGAAAAATAAATTGCGTTACGAGCCTGTCTTTGTTTTATCGTTACTCCCATGGCAAGTGCTCGTCTGAGCTCAAATCCCTGGTCCCCCCCTCGCCGATCTTTCATGAAAAACACCCGTCTAGCTGAAACCACTGTAAAAAATTTTCCCCACTCTTTATCTGTGCCAAAACCAAAATGTAGATTCCATGAACAAAGCTTCTTTCTTAGAAGTGCACGCCTGTGGAACTCTGTTCCGTCTGCTTGTTTCCCACCTGACTACAACCTGGATGTCTTCAAGTCCAACATAAACAAATTCCTCATGAACTGCCCCCTTAAGTAAGACACTTTATCAAATCTCAACACTAACATACTGTACACGCAATAACCCTTATCTCCGAGTGGCTTCCGGGCCTTGATAAGTGGTGACCACCTTGTAAAAAAATAAAATTAAATAAATAAATTCTGAACCACAAAAGGTTGCTCGTTTTAATGGTACCACTCCCATTTTAATTTGTTCTTCAACTTTTTTTTTACTTAAAAAAAAAGTAGGAGGCTTTACTTATAGAACGACTCTAAAAGTTACCAAAGGGAAGGTAAGTTACTTTTCAACCCACGCAAGTTTTTGCGTTTTAACTTATTTTAAAGCGTTTATTTAGTGTGAAATACAAGTAGTGCTGAGTTTTAAGTTAGAACAAGAAAAAAAAAATAGCCTAAATTAGACGACCATCTGGGGAGTCTCAATAATCGCCCAAAGATCGAAAATTAAACAAAATACTGGCAGAACTTCACATACTCGCACGATTTGTGAAATTTATTGGGTAAATTTCTACCAGTATTTCGGTTAATTTTCGATTTTTAGCGATTATCTGGACTCCTCAGATGATCAAATTATGTTAGATTAAACCTAAAACAGGTTTGGGTCAATGTAGGGTTACTTTAGGGTAAAAAAAAAAATAAATAAGTAGCTCGGTTTAAATTTGATAGAAGTTCATTTAATTAAATCATTTTACTGTCTAAAACAGTAAAATGAATGTTTAAAAAAAAAAAATAAAAAAAATAAAGTACATTAAACTGGAAATGTGCGAAATAATCGCTCGCATTTGATTAACATTATTTTGTGATTGTTTATTTAATTTCCGGTAGCCGAGCCGACAGACAGAAACCGGGGCACGTAAGTAAAACTTCCAAATTTCAAGAACAAAATGTTTCTCTCTACTTGAGAGATTTGGCGCATCGCATCGCAGTCTTTCTAAATTGATTTTATGTCACGCAAATTCTACGAAAAGAAATATAAAACTTCTAGCTCTTTTGACTAATTTTTAAAGCGAGTTTTTTGTCCGTCTGAAAAAGTGAGCACGTGTTCCCCCACCCTTTTTCTTTGATTCACTTTTTTATTAACGTTCTTTTTTGTGTGCATAAACTCAGATTTACGAAAAGGAAGAAACATTTGGTGCTTGCCCAAAATCCCCCTATTTTTTTTTTTTTTTTTTTTTAGGGGGGAGGTAATTTTATTTGTATTGACACTGCTGCATTTTATGTATTTTTTTTTCTTCTTTTTTCGCACGACGTGGTTTGTTTTTGTAAATTATTGTATCGCTTGGAAATGGGTAATAATAATATGGGCAGTTATTTAAGATCAATTGTTTCTATATTTTTTTTTACTAAAATCAAACTTTTGAGTACCTATTCAAAATACCTTCCCCACGGGACAGAGTTAGACACCGGGGTCGTTTTTTTTTTTTAACGTGGAGAAAAGGAACAAATTTTTAAATTGCCTCGGTCGTAAAGGATTTCTCCTCCACTGAGAGAGAACAAGAAACTGAAGTGAAGTATCCGAAGATGAGTGGGCAAAACAAAAAAGGGGTGTCTCGTGTTGTCATCTTGAAAAAAAAAAGGGGAGGGAGATAAGTGCA
This sequence comes from Euprymna scolopes, assembly GCF_053919585.1. Classification (NCBI taxonomy): domain Eukaryota; kingdom Metazoa; phylum Mollusca; class Cephalopoda; order Sepiida; family Sepiolidae; genus Euprymna; species Euprymna scolopes. Next base: position 64,209,251 of record NC_136492.1, read on the forward strand.
CAATAATTCAAACATGAGCTCAGCCTTGTAATACTAATGGTTTGACTGTTGACATTAATCACTAAAATCGTCAATTTTAATTTTCTTGGTAAAAAAAACAAACAAAAACTACTTAATCCCTTTACAGTTTTTTTTTTTTTTTTTTTTTTTTTTCGGCATCATCGTTCCGTGACGATTTTTCTGCAATTTAGTTGTTTTTAAAATCGGTTTAATTCTAAATAGAACGAGATAATATTTTCGAGTAAGAGATACGGACACGTTGCAAGAACCGTTGAAAATAGAAGCGAAGAAAACATAATTATTTTACGTTTTTAAAAAAGGGGGATAACTTTGGAGTTATCGCCTCTTGATTTATTTGTATTTTCAAATAACTTTTTTTTCTTTTTTTTTTTTTTTTTTTTACATGATGGTCATCACTTAGCAAGGCCCGGAAGCCACTCGGGGATAAGGGTTATTGCGTGTACAGTAATCAATATCGTAGTAATCATTAGTATTGGAGATTTGATAAAGTGACTTACTCAAGGGGGCGGTTCATGAGGAATTTGTTTATGTTGGACTTGAAGACATCCAAGTTGTAGTCGGGTGGGAAACAGGCAAACGGAAAAGAGTTCCACAGGCGTGCACTTCTAAGAAAGAAGCTTTGTTCATGGAATCTACGTTTTGATTTAGGCACATATAAAGAGTGGGGAAAATTATTGACAGTCGTTTTAACTAGACAGGTGTTTATCGTGAAAGATTGGCGAGAGGGGGACCAAAGATTTGAGCTCAGACGAGCACTTTCCATAGAAGTAACGATAAAACAGACAGGCTCGCAACGTCTATTCTGTGGGAGAGAGGTTGCAGGGAAGAGAAAAGGACATCCTCCACGAAGTCTATTTTGTACTCTGTCAAGGCAGGATAGGCTGTTTTTAGCAGCTCCTGTCCAGATGTGGCAGCAGTACTCCATCCTTGGACATACTTGGCTTTTATATAGATAGAGAATTGCATCAGTAGTGAGATATCTTCTGGAGCGGTAGAAGGATCCCAATATTTTCTCAATGACCTTGGCAACAGACTTGATGTACGTGTTCCATTTCAGCTTACCTTTTTCGATAATGTCACTAAATAGGGTTTGTGGGTGATACGAAAAAAATAAAATATTCCAAATGTTTCTTATGTTAAACATTATTACATGAGGAGTCATTTCGAGTAAAAATTGAATTTATTTGACCCATATAAACTAGAGAAATGAATGATTAAAATGTTTATACTTTTTAATCGTGTAAGAATCAAGGTGGATGTGATCAGCAATTTCATAGCCTTGACCTTGCGATCAAAAACCAAGATCGAATCGAGTGAAACGGAATGTACTGAGGTAAAGCTAACTAGTAGGAACATGACATTTTTTTTTTTAATTGAGATTCACCACTTATCAAGCTATATACGGCTGGAACAAATCTTCGACGGAGACATTTCATAGCAATCACCGTTTTCAACATGCATGCATTTGAAGAACACATAAAGACACAATGTCGTAATTTTCCCATCCACACACATGTGACAAAAGAACTATGTTATGCTTCACGTGCAGTGATACAACAAATAGAACTCTCCGATATAAGCTTTTACGCATGTAAATCAAACCAGTTCAGGATGCAGTTCCTTAAACAAACAACCGCTATCTTCAGACAATTCTCACCTGGAACTGTAGAGATTCAACGTCTCTATCCACTGCGCCACAAGCCCCCAGGGGCGATCAAGGTTGGATTTTTTAGTCTTAGAAATCCACGTTTATTTAATATCTGATCTTCCATTGTCAGGTCCGTACTGAATGGTATATATTTTATTTGATTGGAATTCGTTATTGAGATGAGTGTTATTTATTAATTTATTTACTTGGCCAAAACGTGGTGAGACGACAACAACTATGGATGGCAGTAATTGCTGAGAATGCAGTGAGGAGATTCGAAGTTCCTGTCCCATCGCGTTTACCACTTGATGAAGGCCAGAGGAATATTTAGCGGAAACATTGTGAAACAACAACTAAGAAAAAGATGAGGATAATAGTCTGCAATAAATAAATTAATAAATAATACTCATCTCAATAATGAATTCCAATTAAATAATATACAATCCATTCTTATATTAACGTTAATCTCCTCTTTGGTTTTCTTGTTTGGTAATCGTGAAAATCCATCTGCCAAGGTCATCTTTTTGCCTGAGTGATAGATGATTCTCAAGTCATATTCTTATACGCATAGCATAGGCACCGCCAAAACTGGGGGGGGGGGCAGGTAAGTACTTTTTGACGGACCGTCTTTTTAAAAATCTACCAAAAATCAGGTAATTATCCGATCAATACGAAATTTTCAGCGATTATTAAGAGAAGAATGAACTTTATAACAGTGTACTTATTTTTCATAAAGGATATTTATATATATATATTTTTTTACTTACAAACCCCCCCTTGTTTTGAGGTGGTACAAATATGCTTAAAATAATCATCTGAAACTGAACACAACATATTGTGTTGTTGTAAGGGACAGAAATATAGATTAAAAAAAAAAAAAAAATTGTTTGCATACCTTATTTTGACGTCTGAATATCAGAACTTCGATTATGTTTAATTATCCCGCTTTTGAGTTTTGAAGTGTGAAATTCGGTGAATATGTTAAGTAAAATAATTAATTTAAGTTAAGCAAAACAAAAAAAAATTTTTTTTAATATTTATACGAAAAAAGCCATTTTAAAATCTTTGATAAATAAATTAACAATTTTTTTTTTAGTGAGCCAAATAATGTATGACCATTATTAAACAGGGAATGCTTTGAAGAATCGATACAAAAAAAAAAATTCGATAAATATTGTGCCCTTTGTGTTAAAAATAGCATCATTTTTTCGATCCCATTTGAAAACGTTTGCCGCCTTTCGACTACGGTGGACCAAACGCGCTGAAATAATTTTTTTTTATTCTGCTTTAAATTGCCCCTCCCCCATTTTGAGGAGCCTGGCCCCCACACACATACACATTAAAAACCAAACTCATACAAATGGTCACCCATCTGGTACTGGCCAGCCTCAGCGTTAATAATACATTGAAATTTTTGTTACTGAAAAATAAGTTTTTTTGGCCTGTTTGGTCTTCCATAGTTTGCTTTTTATCAAATACAAACGTAAACAGTGTCGATCTAGACTCTAGATCGATGCGAAGTAACTGGTTGCCTATATGAATAAGTGAAATTATTTGAAACCCAGGTACTTATATTATAATATTTTTGCATATTATCATAGAAAATCATCCTAAATCTTAGTTAGACAACAAATAAATAAATTAATTATTTCAAAAACCTTTTTTAAAAAATATTTATGTACGTTTTTTGTGCAAGACAAAAAATGTCAATTGTTAACTTTTTGGGAAAATTTAACATTTAAAATTTAATTAAAAATAGTAGAAAAAGTTTTACATTATTCTGTTTCCTATATGATAAAATTCAGGGTTTTATCTTTCTGGAAAAAAAAAAGTTACTCAGAAATAATGGATTTTAATAAATGTAATTTCGTTTTAAAAAACAACAACAACTTGATTTTTCGGCCATTTTTTGGCGGTGCCTAGCAGCATATGCTGCAAATGAGGTGGAGCTAAAACTAAATTCTTTAAGTTGATAATTTCTAATGGCTTATGATCGTTTTCTACTTGGAATTTATATATCTTAAATTTATATATCTTAAATTTATATATCTTAAATTTATATATCTTAAATTTATATATCTTAAATTGCTCACAGCCAAAAAAAAAAAAAAAACAGTGATAAGCTCTTTTTCAATGTTTGCATATCTTTACTCTGTTTCTATTAGTGCCTTTTGCATTCCAATGAAAAAATGCCAGAAAACACTTTTTTAAAGTATCCTTCATTGCTGTAAGTTAAACTTCCGTATGTTGTCCTTGTTAATTTTTTGTTTTCTTCCGATACATTTGCTGCATTTAAAACAAATGTTTGAACTCCTTCCGGCAAAGAAATTCTGTATTTACATAATTTCTTGTACAAGAATTCATAACGCACTAAAAAATCGTTTATGTTTATTCCAGCAGTTTTTTGTTAGAGTAAAATTCCTTGAATGACATGTATGCCACCATGTTTTCGTTCCTTAAATATATCTCATCCAACTTGTCTGTAATTATTTTTAATCTGTTAACTCGGTGATATCTGTGATATCTAAGTGTTGAATGCATTTTCGTATGTTTTGTGGCAATGACAAAAATACTTCTGGGCCCTGTTTTTCTTTAGGTAAATCCGTGAAGATAGACCATACACTTATGTCTTGTTTCCACTCGGTGTACATTTCTTCACTCTGCAAAATAGATGGCTGTTACATAAATGAGGCCATCTTTCTTTCAATTGTGTTTCAACATAAGTTGAACAAATATATCTGTCACACGAAAGAATATGCTCTGCTACCAATGTTAGTTTACTTAGTACTTCCCACGATGTAGGATAAACACATGTTACTGTTCGCTGGACGCCATATTTAATATCCACATAGAGACATAATCTATAATATACAGCTGAATGTGTGTGTGTGTGTGTGTGTGTGTGTGTCTGGTCACGAATAGGCTCCTATATGGTTGACTATTTTAAAAAACTGATTACATATAATGATAGAAGATGTATTGAGACACAGGAATGAGTATGTTTGATCTGGCAGAACGGTGCTTCATAAAAATTGTGGGGTCTGCGTACGCACATGTCCCCCAAAGTATGGAAATAAAAAATTTAAAAATTAAAAAAAAACATTTACAAGTGTTTTTGATATAGATGTACATAAGAATACTTTGATAAGTATGTTTCAACTTAAATAGGGATGGTATAATAAAATTGTAGGGTCTGCATTCGCACCTGGCCTCCATTGAATGGAAATAGGCACAAACTTTAACAAAGACTTTTCAGATCTATCTGTGAAAGTATACTTTGATAATTATGTTTCAGTTTGAAGAAATATGATATAATAAAACTATGGGGTGTTCGTTCGCACCTGACCTCCATAGAATGGAAATATGTCACAAAGTTTAACAAGGTTTTTTAATATAGATCCACAGAATATTGTAATAAGTGTTTTAGTATGAACAGGTATGGTATAATAAATTATGGGGTTTATCTATTTTATTTTTACTTTCATCATATTTTGCTTTGGTTTTTATACCCCCAAATTCGAAGCTATCTCTTTACAACCCTTCCTTTTCATAACCTATCATACTTTCATAAATCAGAGTCCATTTTCTGTAGGCTGTTTTTGAACCCAGTCAACGACGGGTACTTTTGCTAGTTAAATATAATGAAGAAGGCCACCAAGTTCGATAACTCTTACTTTTAACACTGAGGACCAACAAGCCTCACTTCTTGATCTATATATCTTGTATAATAAAAGCCCATAACCACTCAGAAACATAGATAAATTTTTAATTAGTGATGGGACGATTCCAATATTTTTCCAGATTGTAATACAATTACCGATTCCGTGCTAAATTCCTGATTCCAATACAATTACTGATTCCGATTCTTTATAAATCTCTAATTATTTAACTATAAGATTATTTCCCTTGATTTTCGTAAAAAAACACGTTAAATATGCAAATATTTTTCTAGATGTCAAAATGCACTTGTGTGGAGGATGATCTATCGATTTTAGATTTACTGGTAATTTAAAATCAATAAATATTTATTATTTTATCATTATTACCAGCAATAGAAGATTTTAGTTTAAACAAAATCAAATAAAAAAAAAAAAAGAAGACAATTAAAAGAATCGTTTTGGCATCGGAAAATAGACATCAATTTTTCCAATACCGATTTCGATACACCCAAATCTTCCAATTTTTCCAATTCTGATTCCAATTAATCGTCCCAACACTACTTCTAATATTAGTAGATATCACACTTAAATATTAACCCCCCCTCCCAAGTTGAAAAGTCAGTGCTTGTTAAGATACAGTCAACAGATCGATTTTTTTTCAATATGTCGTTTTAATCAAAAATATTATGTACTTAATTGTCATGTCGAAAATAGTAATATATCCAAAAATTACGAAAAATCATGGAGTATAAAGTTATTTATAGTTAAAAGTAATTTCTACAGAAAATTGGATAAAATCGCCTTTTTCTTAGACGTTATAAAGTAGGCAGTAGGAGGCTAAACACCGGGGGGGGGGGGCATAATTCCAAAAAGAATATTTTAGATTCCTTGTGTCATGGCTGCAAAATTTGTTGTCTGCAGCAATAGACTTATTTTTACTAAAAACACAATAGCAATTGTTCTATTTTATGAATTTTCATAATTTTTGGATATGTTACTATTTTCGACATGACAATTTAGTACGTAATATTGTTTTTGCTTAAAACGATATATTTAAAAAAAAAATCGATTTGTCGACTATAGCTTTAACAACCACCAAAACATCATTGGTTAAAACGGTTAGACACTTCAAAATGGCCGATGGGAATCCATCAGAGACACCCAAGATTGTTTTTATATACGTATAAATAAGGCAACTGAATGAGTCAAAGCAGACATTGAAGCATGTTTCCACATGGAAATTCTATAACAAACCCTGCGCTCCCCAATTGTTCATTTCAATCTATGCTGCTGTCATTGGGCAAAAACAGAAAACGTACCACAGATTCAGCCACCAAAAATCAGGTACAGACGCCATACTAAATGATCTGATCATTACCACCTCCTATGTCCATAATCTATATATATCTATAAAAGTGAACGTGTCTGTCTGTCTGTCTGTCTGTCTGTCTGTCTGTGTACATTTCCCTACGCAATAACTCTGTCAATTTTTAGTCTATAGACTCGAAATTTGAAATACCGGGTACTGAGATTTGGGAAAATCGATGTGACGGGTGTCAGCCAGAAATTTGGCTGTTAAGGGGTCAAATTTCAACGATTTGACCTTTAAGAACTCTACCAAACTCCTCCGACAATTTTGGGTCTAGACACTTGAAATTTTAGATTTAGGTTCCTTGAACCTGGATCTAACTTAATAAAGTGATTTGAGCCCAAAACAATAAATTTTAAGGGGTCATAATAGGGGTTAAAGTTTTAAAAAAATTAACCATTTTTTTTGTTTTTTTGCTTTTTTTGCACAGCATACACCTCCAAACACCCGAGCAACGCCGGGCACCCCTGCTAGTATAATATAAAAACCTTGATACATGTGGTCCTGATCCCATCCCTACTATTCTAATAAATATATGCTCTGCTGAGTTATCTATGATAACACAGTGCACGAAAAAGGTAGCCTCGTGTTTGGGAAAGATATGCACTAACATGCAGTTACTATTTGTTATATTTATAGAGCTTTAGAAAACAGGTGGAACCATGTGCGTCCCTCTCAAAAACAATCACTGACCCCAATGTTGTTTCTCATAGTTTTCTATTCGTCTTCTTAGCTTCTAGTTCTTGTTTGTGGCGATTGTCAAGGGCATAACACTGGCTTATAAGTATGAAAATAAAATAGACACAAACCCCCAAGAGAAAACAAAAACTCTGGCACATTGTGTTTAAATCAGTTGTGCTCTGAATGTGAGAGAGAGAGAGAGAGAGAGAGAGAGGGAGAGAGAGAGATAAAGGACCTCCGAACATTGCCTGTTGGCAGTTTTCTGCCAAGACATCTTTGTCATTGGTTGATCAGTTTGTCTCCCATCTGCTAAAGTTCTTGCCCGATCTGCTCTGAGCTGCAAATTCTTATCAACTGTCACAAACTGAAAATTGCCCATAAATTAACTCTGACTCCTAAATTTATTGACTCAAAATCGGAAATCCTATACCCGGTCTTTTGTCTAAGAGTGACCTATAAGCGGAAAAATGACTCACCCTCTTATCCAATATCAGCTAATCACCTATCCGGTTTCTGATTACCTTTGTGTGCCTTGGTGAACCATTTCTAACCATTGAGTCACTTTCTGTTTTACACCAGGGAGGAGAATATTACAGTCCAACATCCCTTCAGTATGGTTTTAAAATCATTTTTTTATTATTTACTTTTATGTCACAAATACCCAATTTTTGAACCTGATCAAAATTGCCACATTTTTCTGCTGCTTTTACCACGCGTGCTTCATTTAAAAAAAAAAAAAAAGAAAGAAAAGAAAGGAAAAAAAACTTTAAGTTTAATTTTTCTTTTGTTGGGTGTTTTCTTTTCAGAAATCGGCTTAAACACTAAACACGTCATAAAAAAAAAAATAATGGAATAAGGAAAAAGAATCTAAACAACAACTGGTAATTTAAATTAGATTTTTTTTTTTTTTAAATTATTTTGCTTTCCCTCTTATTTCATTCTACAATAACAATTATGAAATTCATATTTAACTATATTTGTCTCATTGTCATGAGAAAATATATCCCTTATATTAAAATATTTATTTTATATTAATAAATCAATAGTAATATGATAATTAATTATGTAATATACATGTTATAATAATTCATTATTAATTTTATAATAAATAAATAATATAATAATTAATAATATAAAATGCGTAACATAATTAATAATTAATAAATGATTACTAATATTTAATGAACTTAAAGAAAAGACATAAATGTTCTTTTAATTTAATTTAAGAACTATCCAGAACATCTTCAAGAGAACAAAAAGGTATTCTCTTTTTCAACTCAAAAAGAACATTCTAGAACAATCCAAAAATTTTGTATAAAAGATGCCGTGCTTACAAAATCAACAGTTATACTAACAGCTGTTGGCCTATCTGTTGGACTTCGTGTTTCTAACTCCAGCTGGTTCCAGCCGACAGAAACTTCTCAAAGGCATTTCCAGCATTCAGTTAAAGATTTGAGTTTCGGGTAAATAAAAATTTTGGGTTTGTATTACTGTACACATAGATTCGAAAAAGTTGTCAAAAAACAAATATATAACAAATAAATATTATCAAAGGCAAGATAAGTTACTTTTCTTCCTAACTGGATACATTTTTTTTTTGTTTTTATTCAATGTAACATGTTTATTCAGCTCGAAAAACATGCAGTGTTTACCGATGTATTGGAAAATTCAAAATGGCGCCCGACACTCTCTTTAACATGGTAAGTTTGGGAAAAGGTGTTATAAATAATAAACTAGACAAAGTACTATTAAAAAAACACCGAATATATGTCAACTTATGTCACGGTAACATATAATGAGCAAATTTCTAACAGTATTTTGTCTAGTTTATTATTTATAACATCTTTTCCTGAACTTACCGTGTTTAAGAGAGTGTCGGGCGCCATTTTGAATTTTCCAATACATCGGTAAACACTGTATGCTTTTCGAGCTGAATAAGCATGTTACATTGAATAAAAACACAAAAAATATATCCAGTTAGGTAGAAAAGTAACTTATCTTGCCTTTGATAACATTTATTTGTTATATATTTGTTTTTTGACAACTTTTTCGAATCTATGTGTACAGTAATACAAATCCAAAATGTCTCTTCTTAATTTCTTATTGATCAACGATTGTATGTGTTTTCGAATTCATCTAATAATACTGTTTAAATAGTTGACTTAAAGTTAAGAAGAGTTACTTCCCTTACACCTTTACGTTTCCTATAATATTCGTACCAACAGAGTGTTTATTTTTTAATATTACTTAATTTTTTTTGTTTGTTTCGTGTTTTTTTTTTGTTTTTTTTTTAATAATTTTTATTTTTTTAGAATTTGAAGTCGATTGGTGTTATCTTCTCTTTAAATTTGTTGCATGCAATGGCAATACCCAAGACTAAGCAAGTAACAGTCATATGTGTTCTGCTACAACACTTCATCATTTCTGTCCTTAGTTAAAGTTAGTAAAGAGAAATCCTTTTAGACTGAAAGAATTTTAATTTTTGCCCCAGTTCAGAGTGCCTCATTTTGGAGAGTGGAATTTTCTTTCACAATGAAAACCAGCCTTGTGTCGAACTCTACCCCCATGAAGAGGCAAGTAAATGGGGACATGGCATCAGTTTGTAGTGTCCAGCTCTCTGAAATAAGAAAGACTCTGGATAGGTGCAAAATTTGCCATGATCATATCTGTTGGCATTCCCTAGTAGGAACGACTCAAGCAACCAGTGATAAACCAATTTCCACCTTTCAAAGGATGAAATAATGCCTGAAATAATAGCCTCTTATAACCAAACAGAACCATATTTTACTCTGCTCCAATGACGAGGTTTCTGGTGATTTTTTTTTTTATTTTATTGATTTTTTTTTTTATAGCTGCATATTACTTAGAGTGAAATGGCTTTCAGCATTATTGCTAAGCAACTTATTTTTTACTTAAAACAATGATTTATTTTATCTTCTGGAAGTGGCGTCATTTCACTTTCATGAAGGGGTGGGTAAGCACAATTATGTTGCTTTTAAAAGTGCTCTAAAGGCCTCAAAGGATTACCAAACCTTCTTTTTTAGGTGAGATGTGGGGAATTAGTGCCCGTTTACTTAACAAATATTAGAGGGTTTTTTTAATGTTTTCTATTTTTACATTCAAATATCATATTTTATTTTGATTTGTTGAGAGAAAAAAAATCAAAAAGTTTAAGTTTTAGTCAAATATAGATGTTAGTTTTGAAAGTTTTTAAGTTTTAAATATTAAAAAAGAATTGTGTGACTAAAACTTAATCTTTTGTGCATTTTTATTCTGTTTATTTGGTAAAAGTCTAGAATAATTAACATTTGAGAACTCTTTAACAAATTATTTGAAGAAAAAAAAACAGCATGTAATTTATATAAAACACCTTAGAATGAAATTCTCTACTGAATCCAGCTAATGTTTAGAAAGTCAAATAAAATTGTGTCTGAGATGAGTACATTTGTTGATGACAGATATGAAGGGAAAAACCAATGTACACATATCCAAGGGAATTCCTGAAACCTTAAAAAATGACCTCCAGTCTGTAGTGGAATGGAGACGTAAATGGATGGTAATATTCAATACTACTAAGACTAAGCTTCTTTCCTTTAATAATTAAAAGAAATAGCACTCAAGAACTTTTAAATGAATAAATAAAAAACACATAATTTATGTAAAACACATTAGAATGTAATTCTCTACTGAACCCAGCAAATTTTACTTTTAACTTATAAGCCAAAAAAAAAGTTTGTTTTTTTTAAGTGTGAAAACGCTTTGTAAGATTTTTTTAAATGGTAAAAAAAAAATCATATGAATCGTTTTTACACATTAAAACTAGTCAAGTTCAGTAGAGAATTTCATTTTAATGCATTTTGCATGAAGTTTGTGCTCTCTTTTTTTAGTTTATGTGTTCTCAAATGTTAACTATTCTATACTGTTATATGTTTATTTTGTATTTCAGTAATGATGAAATTGTACTTTTGTGGTAGTATGCGTGCTGGCAGGCAAGATGCTGAAATCTACCGTACCATCATAGGTCATTTAAAAGTCTATGGTCATGTCTTCACGGAAGATACCGTTGGTTCCAACGATGACGGAAAAAAAGGTAATTTATATTTCCTTGGTAATAAATCATAACATCTCTGAGAGACTCCACGGATGTAATAACCAAAATGAATAATCTTATAATAATCTGGACACTCCAGAAGGACAAAGCAACGTCTACCTCCAAGGAAAACTGAGATATAACTGCACCATACGATGTGTGCTATACCCTCACTGAGTCAGGAGAGTACTGGGAGGAAGGAAAAGAAATTTAAATATAACCATCTCAGACACAATTTTATTAAAGTTTCCACACATTAAGATTAGCAGGGTTCAGTAGAGAATTTCATTCTTATGTGTTTTATATAAATTATATGCTGTTTTTTTATAGTTTATTCTCAAATGTTACAATTGCCGGTACATGTAACATTAACGCTAATGGTAACCAAACAGATATGTTAATTTCTGCAAAGTAACTTCCGGTTTCTTAAAAAGGACTCAGTGTTTATACTTACTGTTGATGTATTTTTGAAACTGTTAAGAGATCACCAATTTTTGGGGTCGCTTATGTGGCAAATCATCATTTTTTGAAGAGTTTCTTTGGAGTTTTGATTTCGGCAAGATATTTTGGGATGAACAAATTTTAGAGAAATATTTTCATTGAAAAGTTTTTAAGGCTGCAGCAGATTAGATGGAGAATAATTTCAAGCTCCAAAGTGTGTTCCACATTGACGTCAATGGCCCAAAGCCACATGATAGGCTGCTTAACCCTGCATTAGTCTCATGGGATGTTTTGCCACCCCAATTTTGTTAAAGTGTTCATCATTCCTAGTTGGCAACTTATTTCTTTTCCTCCCTCCCAGTATTCTCATGACTCAGTGAGGGTATACCACACATGTGGCACAGTTGTATCTCAGTTTTCCTTGGAGGTAGATATTGCTTTGTTGTTCTGGGGTAATTTTGGGCAAATTTCGGCTCATTTTGGCCCTTCTTTTTATCCTAGGAACCCAAAAATGCCTCAAAAATGGCTAGAAATTATGGGGTAATGTAAGTTTTAGCTAACTAAGTCCATTCATAGTCATTTCGGACGTTTTAGGAGTAACATAGTAGCCAAATAGCTGATTTTTTAAGATTTCGGGTAATTTTGAGCAAATTTCGGCTCATTTTGGCCCTTCTTTTCATCCTATAAACCCAAAAATGCCTCAAAAATGGCTAGAAATCATCAGTCTCAACTATCTATACCAATTTGTATCCATTTAGGACGTTTAGGTGCATGCAATTTTGCATAATGTAAATTTTTTGCTGCAAATGGTGATTTTGGGCCCCCGGGGGGGGGGGGCAATATCGTAAAAAAAAGCCCCCCACATGCCAAAAATGCCTTTTTTTCAAAAATTCTTTTTTTCTCTATCTATTATCATCCTAATGAAGAGATTAAGCTAGGTGCAAATGGTTTTTGAAGATAGACCCCTAGTACTGCCGCCCTCTAATATTATGTATTATTAAGCTACTCATGGCCTACTACACATTATTATAGTAGGCCATGGGCTACTGTGTAATATTTAATATGAAATTAATGTTTTGGTACTCTTTTACTATAAGTTTTGATGGGGTTATTATTTTATTTACAATTTATTACTTTTTCAGTTTTATAACTATGAGCTTAGCTAATGTAATATCTGAATTTTTCCTTAGTTTTATAATTTATTTTAATTGTATTATTATATATTAATATCAACAAGCTACAAGTGATTCAAACTGTTTGATAGGGACTGCAGATATATTCTAAACCAGCAGGATAACTATATTTTACAAAATAATAACACTATATATATATATATTTGTATTGGGGTGTATAGACACCCCATGGGACTAACCATGTTTGGAACACCCAGGTGACAAACGCAGGGTTAACAAAACTATTCTTAAAGACAATGACAGAGAAATCAAAACATGACATGGGTATATATATTATTCCTTAATTGGAATTCATTTTTGAGATGAGCATTATATATATATTAATTTATTTTTATTTCGGACTATTATTTTCATAATTCTCAAAAAAAAAAACAATAAAAGATGAAAAACAATGACTAATAAAGATGAGAATAATAGTCCGAAATAAACATAAATTAATGACATGGGTAGATTACCAAAAAGGAATCTGGTAGTGTACTCTACTCCTGGCTACTACAGTGCCTTGAATTATATAAGATCCAACAGATAAACAACAAAACCATGGCTGTCATTAAAAAGATGTGGCAAATAACCATGGAACAATAGCAATTCTGATGTCAAGATCCAAAGAGGAATCTTCCAACGAGACAGTTTATCACTTTTACTCTTTTGCCAGCTCTACATACATGACATCAAGCTGTATACCAGCTCAGATACTGACTTAAGTTAACTCTTGCAGGTTGTACATGTCTACTTTAAAGATATTGGAATGAAGTTTGGCTTTGATAAATGCACTAAGTGCTGCCTCAGAGCTGGAAAAGAAGATCCATGCAAAAAAAAACATACAAGTTGATGAAGATACTAACATCAAAGATCTAGAAGAGCAAGAACAATACAAATCCATTGGCATTGAAGATAATTATTCAATTCAAAACTCCAGGATGAGGAGAAATTGTGGCAGAGAATATGTATGCCATATACGAAAAATTTGTGCAACCTAGGATAACTATATTTTACAAAATAATAGCACTATAAACAGTTTTATAAACACCCCATGGGACAGACCATGTTTGGGACACCCAGGTGACTAATGCCAGGTTAAGATATGGAGGAAATCAATTGATGATGACTTGATCTTGACAGGTGGCACACGCGAAATGGTAAACAGAAAGGAAAAGTTGGAAAGTCATTCATGAAAGGTATAATCTCAAGTACGAGACAAGAAGACAAAAATGTAAATGATAATAAGTTTATAGATAGATGTGTAAATTTAATATATATCTGTAAAGAAATTTAAGATAATTTTTTAATTATAATAATATTTGGGAGTTTTTTTTTTGGGGGGGGGTTGTAAATTTTCGGGTAATTTTTGCATATATGTTTTTCTCAAATGTTTTCCTTGTAATTGATTGAAAATTGTAAGACAACAAAAGATTTATTTTGATTTTAAAACAAAACCAGATTGTATCAGTTCGTTGTTAGTGTACAACATGCTACTTGAGAGTTTCCATAAAAAGTTGAAAATAGTCTACGATTGGTAGGCAAAATGAGAAAACGATGTAAGAACAAAATATTAAATAGTGTCCCCCCCCCCTCCAATTGTTACAAACGAATTTCTAAACAATAATGTTACTATTTAGAAAACCATTTTTAACATGGGAGAGGGCATGGGCTTTGTTAACTATTCTGTGATTTCTCTCTATGAATGAAGCTAAAGTTTAATTTTAATTATAAAAATTTGGTGGGTTATTAAATCGATTTGCTTTGCTGTAAAAAAAAACAAAAATGAGATACAAATAATAATAACTAGCGGGACCTGTGGGAATTCCACAGGGGACGCATTCATATGCAATATATTGATGTTGACATTCTGTAGATGTTCAGCATAAATAATGCTCTAATATTATTGTAGCTCTTTTGTTAAAACTGCAAAAGTATTTATCTAAGCTAGCAAGGACGCCCGGCGTAAAGTACGCTTTAATATGATATTTTAATTCTTGCAGATTTCGTATATATTATTATAGAGTTAATGTTCTATCGATTTTTATGTATTATAAAGTTGTGATTTCAAAAATAAAAAGATATATTCATATGACTTGGGTGCATCAGCTTGAATCAAAACCGATACCAAAACTTATGATATATAGCTTGAGTTCCTACAGCTATAATCGAAACCGAAATCAAAACTTATGAAGAATTCTTGTTAAAGATATTTATTACAAGAAATGAAAGCCCATAACAATTAAACAAGTCACTCAGATGTAAGCATGACACACAAAATAAATAACACACACACTATCCTATTAATATATAGATAATTTGTAACCTAGAATAGAAAAGTGTTTCTTAATCTAGCTTAGATTTTTGGTGTAAGTTTGGATTTCAACCTAATTTTAAAAAAGCAGAAATACAGTAAAAGTTTTACACACTCGTCACGGAATGAAAATGTCACATTCCAAAACTCACATAAATTGATCAAGTAGATTTTTTTTTTCTTTTTACTAAGACAATCAAATTTTACAAGGAAGCAAGTCGTTATTTTGACCCATCACGTTAAATAAAGGTAGACAAATCAATTTGATCTACCAAGATCAAAATCAGCCGTACAATGGCTACAATCTACTATTAAAATCGCAGACATTGTAAAAAAATAATGATTTCATCTACAAAAAAAAAACAACAAAAAAAAGCTATTTGATCAATTTATATGATTTTTGGAATATGACATTTTCGTTCTGTGATGGATATGTACATTATAAAGATTTTCCTGTTTTTTATTTATTTTTAAAATTAAGTTGAACTCTGGATTTGCACTGTTTTTTATTTACTGATTTTATTATTATTTATTTTATTATTTATTTCTTTTGTTCAGCTGATGCCAATTTAACAGATAAGCAAATCCATGACCGCGATATAAACTGGTTGTTAGAATCCGATGGTAAGTATCATGTTTAAAAATTCTTGAGATGAGGGATTGATTATTTGGATCTTTCCAAATTATTATTCTCATCTTTGTTTTTATTTTTGCTTAAATTTTTTTCTTTTTTTTTCTTTTTTTTTTTTTTTTTTTTTTTACAAGAAAATTTACAGTAAACGTTTTGGGGTTTTTTTTGTCTACAAAAGTTGTTATTTTATAAGAAAATATGAATGATTTTTATGAAAATCATAAATTGTTAGGTGAAAGTACAGAATATTTTTTATTTCAAGAAAACTTATAAAACTTTTTGCCAACAAATGCTTCTTTTTATTGGTGGTGAAAGAACTTTCTAGAGACGAGTATATTTCTTTAGAAATCTTTACTTCAGTCGAGTGTTTAACAGCCATCGATGGTAAAGAGGGAGAAGATGTGGTTGAGGAAGTGAAAGGAAGCTCCCCCAACTGGGTAGCTTTCAGAAATGTGATTTGCGATGGAGATAAAAGGATTATTTCCAAATTTTTGTCTCCACTTAAATTTAATTAGATATGTATGTAGAATTTAATAAGATATGTATGTAGAATTTAATTAAATATGTAGAATTTAATTAGATATGTATGTAGAATTTAATTAGATGTGTAGAATTTAATTAGATGTGTAGAATTTAATTAGATGTGTAGAATTTAATTAGATGTGTATGTAGAATTTAATTAGATATGTATGTAGAATTTAATTAGATATGTAGAATTTAATTAGATGTGTAGAATTTAATTAGATATGCATGTAGAATTTAATTAGATATGCATGTAGAATTTAATTAGATATGTATGTAGAATTTAATTAGATATGTAGAATTTAATTAGATATGTATGTAGAATTTAATTAAATATGTATGTAGAATGTAATTAAATATATATGTAGAATTTAATTAGATATGTATGTAGAATTTAATAAAATATATGTAGAATTTAATTAGATATGTATGTAGAATTTAATTAGATATGTATGTAGAATTTAATTAGATATGTATGTAGAATTTAATTAAATATATATGTAGAATTTAATTAAATATATATGTAGAATTTAATTAAATATATATGTAGAATTTAATTAGATATGTATTTAGAATTTAATTAGATATGTATGTAGAATGTAATTAAATATGTATGTAGAATTTAATTAGATATGTAGAATTTAATTAGATGTGTAGAATTTAATTAGATATGTATGTAGAATTTAATTAGATATGTAGAATTTAATTAGATATGTAGAATTTAATTAGAGATGTATGTAGAATGTAATTAAATATGTATGTAGAATGTAATTAAATATATATGTAGAATTTAATTAGATATGTATGTAGAATTTAATAAAATATATGTAGAATTTAATTAGATATGTATGTAGAATTTAATTAGATATGTATGTAGAATTTAATTAGATATGTATGTAGAATTTAATTAGATATGTATGTAAAATTTAATTAGATATGTATGTAAAATTTAATTAGATATGTATGTAAAATTTAATTAGATATGTATGTAGAATTTAATTAGATATATATGTAGAATTTAATTAGATATATATGTAGAATTTAATTAGATATATATGTAGAATTTAATTAGATATATATGTAGAATTTAATTAGATATGTATGTAGAATTTAATTAGATATGTATGTAGAATTTAATTAGAATTATGTAGAAGCTCCCAGTTGGTTACGCATTCTTCCTTGTTTTGCTGTCTTACTTCCTTCCACATCCTTTTGACATGATTCATTGTTGCCTTCATCACTGGGTTTCGATTTAGCATTTCAACATTTGAAACAATACTCGGTTTTATCCGGTGATTGCTGGTTGAGCCCGAGCCATGTTTGACAGAAAATCCTGAGGACCCGGGTCAAATACTGCAAGAGAACCCAATATACAATGAGCATATGTTTGTATTTTCAATATCGCTTGTCTTTTTTATTTGTTCCTTTTTGCACTGTTTTCCTTTTCTTTCTCTGCAACTTTTTTCAATCCTTAATTTTATTGTTGTATGTTTTAATATATTACGCATTTATGGCAGCCTATCTTAGTGTCACCCATTTGAATATCTATTTTATATTCTACACCTATATTCTCATTGACACTGCTCGTTTAGTATTATTAGACTGAGCTAGTGTTTAGGAGAGATGGAGTTCAACTATAAGTTAGTTGGGCCACCTCGAAATCTGATTTTCATAAATTAATTTGAAAAAAAAGTGATTGCTCACTCAGCTTGGGTTAAATTGGGTTTGCAAAATCAGTGAAATCATAAATTAGTCACATTTTGCTGACTATTTTGATCTCAACCTCCTCTTTCTTCTATAGGGGTAAATAGTTTTACTACTTGTGGTGATATTTCCTTTTCTTATAATGGACTATTCGAATCTTTTTATTTGTTCCTTTCTTTATTACATTCGACTGTTGAGAGGCACAGAAGGTGATAAAAACAGGACTGACAGGATGGTGAGAGGTCACACAACATACAGTGAAAGAGGAAGAGAGTGATAGACAGAAATTTATCAAGAGATGGAGTACTTGGTGAATTAACTGCAAATTATAACTAATTAGAACAATTAAAAAATATTTTTTTGAAACATAGCTGAATCCACATATTAAGGAATATTTTAACATGTATTTTGTGTGATTAAAATATATAGAAAAAAATCCTGGAGAGGGGGGGAGCAAGAACGTTGATTAATTCAGCTTTAATACAATAATGGATGCTTGGAGAGTTACTTTATTTCTTATTAATCTAAATATCATTTTCCAATTATATTTCTTCTTTTCATTGCTGCAGCTGTGATTGCTGAAGTAACCCAACCTTCTTTGGGTGTTGGTTACGAGATTGGACGAGCCCTTACGATGGGAAAGAAAATCTTGTGTCTTTATCGATCAGACCCAGAAAATGCAAAAGGTAACAGTTTTGTCTTTAAAAACAGTTTCTCTACAGTTTTATTATTTAGGTACAACAAATTTAGGTACAACAAATTTAGGGACAACAAATGATTCTCACTGTTTTTTGTTTTTTTTTAATTTTTTGTTTTAGTTTTATTGCTAAAAATCTTTATAAAAATTAAATGCTTTTTTTTTTTCAGATTTAGAGGGAATATTTTTCGTAATTCGAGTCAAACATGAAATAAAAAGAAAATGTTCCCTTTTAGTTAAAAGAAATAAAATATTTGCTTATTTTTTTTAAAACCATAAATCTTTTGTTGTTTTTTTTTATAGTAAGTATTTTTTTTTAAATAGTAAATGTTCACCAAAAAAATGACAATGAAAAGTAAATATATCAACAAATTCCCCTAAATCTCAGCCTATTAGTCTGAAAAAAACAAAAACAAACTTATCTTTGACAAAGATTTTTAGCAAAGAAAAAGCATGTCAGTCTGTGTAAATTATAGTTGTTTTATGTTGTCCTTGACATAAGATTCTGAGGATGCTTTAATGATGTGCCTAAATATCACACAAATAGAGGATCAGCAGGAGCAGTTGTTGTGCTTTGTCGTGCCTTAATTTGTAGTAAATAGTTAACAAATTAACAAAACCTGTTTCTTTATTATAGAAAATACTAGAAACCACATGCATCTCCCAGATGAAAATTTAATATATAAAGTAAAGCCAACCAAAGTGATCATATATAAACGTTAAGCAGCATTTCTCATATAAAACCAATATTTAATTTTGTTTCACCAGTTATTTATAGTAAGCATCAGCCCATGTTCTTTAAAAGAAAATGTATTTTGAATCCATTCTATTGAAAACATACTTAATCCGGTTTATATTCTACTTTTGCATAGTAATTTTAAGAGGAAATAAGAATTAACATTTTCCTATGTACGGTGCCTTCTATTCTGAAAAAATCTAAAATATTTTAATATTACATATTTCTTTTAGATTTGATTTTTTATTTCTGCAGTAAATCTAATTTTCAAACAATTTTCATTTTAATAATTTTAAATTGGTAATATGTTACTTTATTTATTTTTAATAAATAATATAATTTCTATTCAAAATAATGAAAGGAATTTTAATTTGATCAATAATTATAATATTCAGTGCGAATTGACATCTTTTAAATTCTGCAAAAAGTCAATGCCGGTGTTAGTTTGTTAAAGCTTTTTTAAAAATAAAAAAGAAACAATAATCTATTTTATCAAACATCAGAATGGCCAAAGCGCCCCTCAAACTTATTAACAAAATTCAGGTAACTTGTCTTTTTTCTTTCAATATTAAGGATCCGGATTATGTTTGAGGCATTTTAACTGTCAAATAGAAATTTATCTGACTTTTAAATATTTGACTGCTCGTAGACTTAATATATTTTTTTTTAATAGATTAAAACATTTTTACCTTAATCAGTGATATTTTTATAACATTTTAGTCCAATTAATAAGTTAATGACCAAACGTTATTTAAAAAAAAAAAAGAAAAAAAAGTTTGTTAATCAGGGGAGATCATTCAGATTAAAAAAGATGTAGTTATCTCCCCTATATTGTAAATATTAATATCTCTATAATGACATGTTCATATTAGCTTCTTTTACCACTAGGGCGTTTTTAATGTTGGGAAAATTCAACAGCTCGAATTAGAATAACAATTTTGCAAAAATTTTCTCATTTTATTTATAACTTTAAAATTGAACATTATTATCATATGATTTTTAGTCATATTGGAAATTTATAAACAATAAAGACGACAATTTGAAAATTTTAGATATTAAAATTAGGTTGTTACAAAAAAAAAATGGCTACCTGAAGCACTGGGTTTTAAAAAGTCATTTTATTACATGATTTATAGTTTTATAGTTTATTTCTGGTAAATTTTAACATATATAATAATTTGTCCTCAATAATAATTTGTAACTTATTTTCAGATAGAAAGTATTTTTGAAGCATAGCAGACCCTCAATGATGGATATGCTAAAATATGACTTTTGCCATCCTTATGCTGCAAGAGTCCCAACTTGGACACAATGCTTCCAAATCTTCTGCCAATATCAATAGAACCTGGAGAGATGGATAGTACAAAGGTAGTTCCAGAAATTTAGTAGTGGAGATGAGAACCTTCAAGATGAAGAAGGTAGAGAACAACCATGTAATCTTGACAATTAAATAATTGCAAGCCCTTGATGAGCAAAATCCATGCTAAAATGCCAAAAAAATGTCTCAAAATGCAAATCCGGATGGTTCAACGTTTGAGAGCACAGTTCAACACGGTTATGGTCTTAGGTGTGGTCTCCAGTGAGGGTCACATCATGCCACCTCAGATCTTCAAAGTCAGCTTGAAAGGTGGTTTGAAGTGTGATCGATGCTCTGACTGCTTAACACCAATGACTTTGACTGAATAGTTACTTGTGACAAAATGTGGTTTCTTTTCATGATAATCATAAACGAGGAAGTCAATGGCTTGATCAGAAGACTTCCAAACGTTTCTCAAAGCCAAATTTACACTAGCAAAAACTGATGGTGACTCTCTGGTCTGCATTACATATCCATGACAGCTTTTTGGAAAATAATCAGAGTATTACTGTTAGAAATTTACTGCAATCAACTTGCTGATAGGCATACTTGCTTACAAGAATGAAAACTGCATTGGTGAATTGATATGGTTCAATTCTGCTCAATGATAATGCACAGCCACATCGCCTACCGATTATTATTTATTTTTTTTATTTTTTTAGTATTTAAGCACATTTTTAAATGATATAAACTTTCTGGTTTAAAGAAGAAGTGGAATCAACGTTCAAAAATTTTGTTGCATCATAGCCAATAACTTTTTTTATCAATGAGGAATAAATGATCTCGTACATTAGTGGCAGAAATGCAGAGCTGCTCAATGCTTATATTTTGACATTTAAATTTTTCATGAATAAATAGTTTCTGATATTAACCATTCAATTTTTGTAACAATCTATTATATAAAACTCACCTGTCTGTTAGTGTGTGTATGTATGTATGTATGTCTCACTAAAACTTTTGACACACATGACTAACACTGACAAAATTAGTATTGTTAGAAAGATCGGTCTCTCAGTCGACAAATATCCAAAAATTGGCCCAAAACATTCATTCTTTGACTGTCAACTGGGCCATTTTTTACAAGGAAGTGTTGCATTTTGCATTAACATTTTTGCAAAGTCATCATATGCCTTGCAATGACTAACCTTATTTTAAATGCCCATGGCATTGTAAGTCACCGTGGTTGCGACAACTAAACAGTTGGCTTTTCTTTTTACCTCCTTTTCCTCTTAGCGTTACAGGTTTGAGCCTGGCTACTGCAGCTATTTTTTTTTTTTTTTGCACTCATGCAGGTACTCACTGCTATTTTCATTCATTGCTCCATACCCTTACCATAAAACCTCTCCACACCCAGGCAATGCCAGGTAACCTCATCAGTCTAATAAAAGTATGAAAATAAACTGCAAGAAAAAAGGGATGCAAGATCCAAACAAGGTGGTGCAAACCTTGGCAAAAGAGATGGAGTCTCAACTCTGGAGAAAGCACTGAATGAGGATCTTCACTACTCCTTATACATGATTTGCAAAGGACTAATTACTCGCCATCATGTACCAAGTGAACTGTCTTACAAAAGTCAAGAAATTTCTTCAAATCCTCAGTTGAACCTGAGATGTTCTAATTCTTCTCAAGACTAGCTTTACAATATGTAGAACAACAGGTGTCTACTAAAGAGTCTACAGAAAGACCCAGGTATCATGAAACCCAAATTCCCTTAAACAGTAATGGCCTTTAGGTAGGCTTCCAGGTGAAGCCATGCCATACTGCACCACATCTTCAAAAAGTAACTCAGACGCAATTCAGATAGCTATATTGAATCGCTGTCCACTGTGGTCAGGCAGTGAGTTGAAAAAGTTTTGCAAGAAGGCCATACACGTAGCAACAGGACTCAACTTCATATCACACCTCTGAGAAAACACAAAAGTGACTGTCTCACTTGGTGCTTGTGGATTTCTAAAAGAAATTATATAAAATGTCAAAACACGAGTATATACTCATGTGTCATATCGAAATAAGTAAAAATTTTACAAATTATGAAAAATGATGAAGTAGAAGATCTGCTAGAACTATTTTTTACAAAAAAAATAGCTATTTTTGATTCGCCATTTTTTTTTTAATTTGAAATTATGCAATTTAACTGAAACATGGGAGATAAGTAAGTTTGTCATACAGAACAGAAGAAACTTTTGGGGGCATTTTAAGAAACTTAAGAAAAAAATAACACATATCAAAATAATAGCAATTTATTTAAATATTTATTAGATTATAAAATATATTAAATAATGAAAATGAAATGAATAAGATGCAATAAAACATTTATATTGGTCATTCAAGAATCAGAACTATCTAGACAAATTGATGTACTACAGTTACCTCGCCTGGATTCTAGAATTCTTCAAAATCAACAAATATGATAAAACTGGATAATTCGATAAATTTCATTTTTACTAGTAATTATTTTTCTACTTTATCATTTTTTGTAATTTTTAGAATTTTTACTAATTTCGACATAAGTAGTGTTTAATAGTGTTTTTACTTATAATGCATTATTTTGATTTTTATAATATTCACTTATAATGCACAATCCCCCACCACTTTACCAGTTCCAACATCTGCCTCCTGAACTCCCCTGATTGCTATTATGTATGGGTGCAGTTGAGAAAGACACAAGCCAAGCATTCTGCAACACAAAGAACTAACTCATTGGCAGAATCAAATTGGTATTCAAGCATGTCTCAGAGGATACCATGAAGATTGCATGCTTCAGGAACTAATGGTTTCACCAGTGCAGCTTTTTACAGTGGACTGTCTTTGGTAAAATATTCTCAACAAGATGCACTTTGAATCTTGAGAATACATAAATCATTGACAAAGATATGACATTTTTTTGTTTCCTTTCCAAAATGTGTCATATATATCCCTAACAGCCTGTATGCTCATCAGAAGTGTTTAGCGATCCCTTCAAATATATTTTTATTTCTCTTTCTTTATAGAAACTTTGTTTTTTTTTTTTTCTGTGGTAATTATATATATATTTTTTTTTTTTCCAGGTTTGTCAGCTATGATAGCTGGAGCTAAAGACAACGTCCAAGTTTTTGTGGAAATCTACCAGATGGATAAAGTGGTTGAAATCTTGAAAAATTTCTTCTCACAAATTAATTGATTCTTTTTTTTTTTTTTTAAATGCATCAATACAAACGGCGAATAAAAAATACACCTGTTCTTATTTTTGTCAGGGAACGTTTTTTGAAAAAAAAAATCTACATTTTTTGTACCTGGTTAAGCACGGGTGTTATTTGATTAAAAAAGAGAGAAAAAGTTTTAAGCTCGAAATCCAAACGACATGAGACAGAAATGTGTCTTATACAAATTGAGACGCGGTCAGGTTTGGTAATATAAAATATAAAAAGCCAGCATTTCTTGAATTGGGATGAGTTTTTTTTTTATTTGTTGGCTCGACATGGTGGAGTTGAACTTTTGTCGCTGAACTTGGTGAACGTAGAAAATAATTCTTTTTTTTTTTCTCAACTTAAAACATTTAACATTAGATTTTTAAAAACTATGAAGCAACAAATGTCGACATATTGAATTTATTATTATTATTATATTATTTATTATTTATTGATTTCTGTAAAATTTTAATCTTTTTATAATATAGAACAACAATGCCAGGTTGGGTCAGCAATAAAGTTACAATCAGTATTTCTTATTTCCTGTTAACAAATCACATAATTTTATTAACTAACGTTTAGTATGCACTTGCAAATTGCTACAATCTGTGACTTGCAATATATTGAGATACGTTTGAAATCAGCAAGAGCAAAAAGATGCTTGCATTAGTTGTGTTTTTACACACCTAGACTTCATACCATTTGTGATTAAGGAGGGGATGAAACTTTGTTCCTATTTCTGTGGTGATGTCAGTGAAGAATTCTTAAAAGGGGGATAACTATTACATCTACATTGATTTTTTTTTTTTTTTTGCTTGCTTAAATCTTTACTTATAATCTAAAAGCTTCCATTCTTATTTTAACATGGCACCTGTTCTGTAAAGTCTTCTGTTCTGTAAACCTCCATATACTATCCAGATACAAATGCGATTTGTGTGAGTCAACATCCCACTTTGGTGCACTTAACTGCGATAAAAGATATCACAATGCAAGTACAAATCCATTTATACCAAAAACTCTTCTTTTTCTGTGAGAAAAGTATGTCCTAGATTGAGTAAGAAAACCTTTAAGACCATTAGAAGCACCTTATTATTCAGGTCCTTATAAAGCTCCGACATGATCAGCTAAATATTTTCGGATTGATATAACTATGAGCTTTTTTCCTTAGTTTTTTAATTTATTTTATTGTATTACTTTATATTAATATCAACAAGCTAAAAGTGATACAAACTGTTTAATAGGGATTGCAGATATATCCTGAACCAGCAGGATAACTATATTTTACAAAATAACACCATATATATTTTTGTATTGGGGTCTATAAACACTCCATGGGACTAACCACGTTTGGAACACCCAGATGACTAATGCAGGGTTAACAAAACTATTCTTGAAAACTATAAGTGGCAGAGAAATCAAAATATGACATGGGTAGGTTACCAAAAAGGAATCTGGTAGTGTACTCTACTCGTGGCTACTACGGTGACTTGAATTATATTAGATCCAATAGACAAACAAGAAAACCATGGCTGTCATTAAAAAGATGTGGCAAATAACCATGGAACAATAACAATTCTGATGTCAAGATCCAAAGAGGAATCTTCCAATGAGACAGTTTATCACCTTTACTCTTTTGCCAGCTCTTCATACATGACATCAAGTTGTATACCAGCTCAGATACTGACTTAAGTTAACTCTTGCAGGTTGTACATATCTACTTTAAAGATATTGGAATAAAGTTTGGCTTTGATAAATGCACTAAGGAATCATTGTAATAGTAATAACCACAGCCAAAAGAAGACATGGTGAAATAACCAGGGAATGCATAGAATTACGGAAAATAGGAACTCAAGATTTCTGGAAAATTTATAATAGTGTAGTGAATAAAGGGCAATCAGTAATTTCCAACAACCAACAATCCAACAACCAGAAGGTTTCATGTTTGGCAACAGAAAAGGCGGAACTGCTTGCTCAACAATTCGCCTCCAACTCCACCCTAAAACCAACAAACAGCTCCCTCCGAAATTTCCCTATGCAGACAGAAACCACAATTGATGATCTGAAAATCACCCGTTCTCAGGTCCATGATATCATAAAAAACTTAGACACCTCCCAGGCGTGTTGGTCTGATCTCATCCCTGCTATACTAATTAAGAAATGCTCAGCTGAGCTAGTCCTTGTACTTTCCAAACTCTGCAACAAATGCCTTGCTGAATCCTGCTTCCCTAATAGCTGAAAGATGGCCTCTCTACCAGTGTACAAGAATTCTGGGAAAAGGACCAACCCTCTCAATCCTCCCTCTCTTCGCTAAAATCTTTGAGACGCTAATCAATCAAGCATTAGTCCACCACCTTGCAAAAACTAATCTTCTTTCTGACAAACAGTATGGATTTAGGAAATGTCGTTCTACTGCAGATATTTTAACAGTCATCTCTGAGCGCATATATTATGCACTGGATAAGGCGGGTGAAGCCAGGGCTGTAGGCCTTGATATATCCAAGGCTTTTGACAAAGTCTGGCATGAAGGGCTGCTAATGAAAATCAAATCATACGATATAACTGGATGGATGCTAAATATAATTAGATCCTTCTTAGACAATAGAACCATCCAGGTTGTCGTTGATGGACGTTCATCTAAGCAGCATAACATTGATGCAGGAGAGCCGCAAGGGTCGATCCTTGACCCATTATTATTCCTGATATTCATCAATGAGCTCCCTGATAATATTGAGCCCGAGATGATACAACGCTTTATAACATGCATGAGGGAAGAACGGATTTACACAAATCCAAGACCATGGCTGAATCCTTAGATAATGACCTCCAGACCGTAGTGGAATAGGGCCATAAATGGATGGTAACATTTAATGCTAGTAAGACTAAGCCTTTAAAAATTACAAGAAGCCTCTCCAACCATCGATATCTATGACAAATAACTCCCTACCTGAGAATTCTTCCTTCAAACTCCTCAGCTTAACATTCACAGGAAATATGAACAGGAACAAATACATTGAGGACATTGCGAAGGCTACTGCAACGAAGGTGGGTTCCCTCTATCGTGCTAGAAAACTGCTTACACCTGAGAGTATCTTGTACCTCTGCAGGGCCACCATTCACCCATGCATGGAGTATTGTTGGCACATCTGGGCTGGTGCATCTACCACTAGTCTCTCCCTCTTGGATAGGGTCTAAAAATGGGTCACCAATCTAATAGGTCTCACTTTGTCAACTAGGCTCCAACCCCTGTCCCATCGCCACAATGTTGCAGCCCTGTGCCTGTTTTACAAGTATTTTAATGGAATGTGCTCTGATAAACTCATTGCACTTGTGCTCCTTCGACGTACATATCCCCAACAAACACGCTTAGCAACAAAATCACACCCCTTCACTGTTGAGGTCCCTAAATGTCAGAAAGTTTTTGGTCTACTAGCTTCTTCCCTAGAACGGCTAGACTTTGGAATTCCCTTCCTGCTACCTGGTTCCCAAGCTGTATCGATATGTAGAAATTCAAATGCAACGTAAACCAACATCTTAATGTTTCATAGGTAAGGTCCCACTTAGTAGCTCCTTCCGTCCAAGTGGCAATACGCCTTTTCGGGGGTGGAGGTAAGTAAAAGAGAAAAAAAAACTAAGTGCGTCCTTAGAGTCGGAAAAAAATATCCATGAAGAAAACATATAAGTTGATGAAGATACTGACATTAAAGAGCTAGAAGAGCAAGAACCTCTTTCCCACAGAAGAGACATTGCAAGCCTGTCTCTGCTTTATCATTATTTTCATGGCAAGTGCTCGTCTGAGCTCCAATCTATGGTCCCCCTTCACCAAACTTTCACAAAAAACACTTGTCTAGCTGAAACTACATTCAATAATTTCCCCCACTCTTTATCTGTGTCTAAACCTAAATGTAGATTCCATGAACAAAGCTTCTTTCTTAGAACTGCATGCCTGTCGAACTCTCTTCCGTTTGCCTGTTTTCCAGCTGACTAAAATTTGGTCATCTTCAAGTCCAATGTAAACAAGTTCTTGAGTTGTTCTCCTTAAGTAATCCAATTTACTAAATTTTCTCTACTCACAGTTACTACGATATTATCCCACTGACTACTAGGCACTCAATAACCCTTATCCTCGAGTGGCCTCCGGGCCTTGATAAGTGGTGATCTCTTGTGTAAAAAAAAAAAGCAAAAAAAAAAACAATGCAAATAACTTGACATTGAAGAAATGTATGCTGTAAAGGAAAATTTGCGCAATCCCGTTTACAAACCAAAACAGACCCATGAGCTCTTAGTTTAAATAGTTTTATTAAAAGGTTCTAAATTTTCAATTATTACAACGGTTATTATTATTATTTTTTTTTTCTTTTGTTTTATAAATATATTACTTGTAAACAACTACTTGCCAGCGATAAGTTTTTAATGCGATATTCATTTAAAATATGATAAAAAATATCAAGCCAAATTTTGGTTTAAATAGTTTTATTAAAAAAAAATTTTTTTTTCATTTTTATTTATCTTTTTAAAATAAAAATATAAATTCAAAGATTAATTAAAGTTGTGTTAATATATATATATATATATAAAAAAAACAAAAAAAAAACATGGCCTTTGTTACGAAAACCGCTCAAACGTACCCAGGTGAAGATTAAACCATTGTCACTCGAAATCTGTCCTTTCTAAGTGAAGTCGGCCAGCGTCCTTATTCTCTGCTTGGTTCACTAAAACCAAATAACTGCTATTAACCAACAATTCACAAAAGAACATTAACAATCTAGGCACTAAAATAAAGATATTTACATTGTACAGTAACCAACGCCTACAAAGGTTGTATCGGACCAGAGGAACAGGAAGTATGAGTTTCCCAGAAATTAACCATCAACATCGATCCACTATTGTGAGTACTAGCTAATATCCGAGTTTACAGAACCCAAACCTTATGATGGTACATCAACATCAAGAAACAAGAGCCATTAACACAACCTCTCTAAAAAAATCAAGGCCGATAGCCATTAGTCGCGTGCTCTCATGTAATGAATGCGTGAATGTAGGATTGACATGAAATTCTTAAAGATAAACTAAAATGACTGAAAAATGGACTGAAATGACTTAAATAAATAAAAAGTAAATGACTTTAATGAACTTTAAGATGAATTGAATGACCTTAAGAATGACTTGAATGCTTAAAAAATAACTGGAATCCTTCAAAAACAACTTGAATGATCTGGAGAATGACTTGAATGGCTTTGAGACTGACTGGTTGTAAAGTTGGTGATCATTTTACATTAAATTAATACAGAAAAGTGATCCCCCACTTTATATCACAAAAATTATTTGATTTAGGGAATTTGAAACGTTATTTTCATATTCAGGAACCCCGAAAACCAATAAATAGTGGTATAACAAACATAAAACGAAATAAAAAGTACATGTGTTATTGACAGACCGACTTATAGAGTTGGTTGCACATGACTAAAAAAACTATTCTGTGGTATGCATTTAAAAAAAACTATTCTCCGTTGGTTGGTCGGTCTGTAACACATTTACTTATTAGTTACAAACAAGTGCAGCATCGGTTAAAAACAGATACTACACTTTGATCTTAGCCATGTGGCCAAAGGAAAGTTACATTTTGGACAAGTTTCAAAAAAGTCTAATGGATAGGTAAAAATTTATGGGGCAAAAAGTGTCATTATTTGCAATTTTGGTACATTTTTGACCCCTTATGAGGCCCTTGGAATGCTGAATACCAGTGACAATGGACAAACTATGCAGTTTTACACCGTAACATATGTATATTTGAATTCAGCACCATGGGAGAGATATATATAGATATACATATCAAGTTTTTTATTGAGAAATATAAAAAAGGGTATTTTTAGCACTAAAAGTCCTCGGGGGCGCAAAGCAGAATTTTGCAAGGGTCCCCCATACTGAATTTATATTAAGAACAATTCCCTGTGCATTTTGGACAAGTTTCAGAAAAATGTAATAGATAGCTCAAAATTTATGGGGCAAAAAGTGTCATTATTTGCAATTTTGGTACATTTTTTACCCCTGATGAGCCACTTTGAATGCTGAATACCAGTGACAATGGACAAACTGCAGTTTCACACCTCAACACATGTATATTTACATTCAACAACATGGGAAACCACTATATAGACATATCAAGTTTTTGGTGAGAAATATGAGAAACGCGCCAGGAGAAAGGGCATTTTCAGCACTAAAAGTTCCCGGGGGATGCAAACCAGACTTTTGCCAGGGTCACCCATACTGAATTTATATTAAGAACAATGCCCTCCACATTTTGAGCAAGTTTCAGAAAAATCTAATGGATAGATCAAATGTTACGGGACAAAAAATGTCATTTTTGCCCATTTTTTATCCCTTTTGAGCCTCTGCGGGCAAAACAGGATTTTTCGCAAAAAAAAAAAAAAAAAAAATTTTTTACTATGCACATTTATATATTAAAATATAATTTGTGACAAAATTTCAGGAAAAACTAATGAACGGTTATCCATCAATCATCCGGACTAACGGACAGACGGACCCATTAAAAACATAGGTCCCTCTCTGATAAATCGGGGGACAAAAATGTTACTCCATACCCCTTGCTTAAAAAAAAATAAAATGTAAATGTGTTACAGACCGACCGATGGAGTGACTTGCATGCGACTAAAAATGCCTTAGCATGGAAGGGTTTCCCCTTCCATTGCCTAGGAAAAGTTACAAACGTAAGTGTAGCATCTGTTAAGAACATATACTACACTTTGATCTTAGCCATGTGGCCAAGGAAAAATTACAAACATAAGTACGGCATCTATTAAGAACTGATGCTACACTTTGATCTTAGCTATGTGGTCAAGGAATAGTTATATATTATCAATATGTTAAAATAAAACAAAAATGTGCAGACTATAAGATGTAAGTAAGTGATAGTTAAAAATTTTTGATGGAAAGAAAATATTGTGTAGATAATGGTAAAATAAAGTAAATGTGCAGACAATACGTTGTAAGTATGTGATATGTAAAAATAAATTGGCAGAAAGGAAATATTGTAAAAATAAAGGTGAAAATAAATTTTTATAAAGTAGGCAATAATTGATATTTTTTGTAGATTAAAATTGAATGAAATAAGTTGTATGTAGATTAGAACAAAAAACAATGAATAGGAATGGCAGAAGGAAAAATGAAGAAAAATTTTGCAGACGATAATGGGTAGATGAATGATATATAAACACAAGAAAAATTAATTTATGGGAATACCGGTAGGTTTTATAACAGTCGAAAACTATAATTCACAAAAGTATTTGGGAGTCTTGTCATAAAATGTAGTAAAAGAAAGTATAAGCAAATGAATGGATAAACGGGAACATACCAAAGTAATAAAATGAGAAAATGAAGAAAATCAGATTTACTGTGTGTGTTTGGTATGAAAGTCAGTGGGCTTGGTTGCCATAACAACGTGACGTACACAAGGACGGTAGTGAACGTGTGTATGTGTGCGCGTGTGCTGGGTAGTAGTACTAATAGTCTGTCCTTTGGAGGACAGCGTTTGTTTTCATGTTGTATGTACGTGTGTGCGGCTAGCGCCAGAGTGTGTGTGTGTGTGTGTGTGTGCGCGTGTGCTGGGAATAGTAGTAGTACTAATAGTCTGTCCTTTGGAGGACAGCGTTTGTTTTCATGTTGTGTGTACGTGCGTGTGGCTAGCGCCAGACGGCACTTTAGTAATGTGTGGTTGTGTTTGTGGGTGTGCTGTGTGTAGTAGTAGTAGTAGTAGTAGTTATAGAGAGTCGTTTGCAGAGTCAGCGTTGGTTTGGTGTCATTGCTAAGGGACGGTCAGGAAAAATGGCAGTTTAGTGCATGTGCATAAGTAGTAATGTGCATATTGTTTCGTATCTTAAGGAATAAGGCAGTATTTAATAAAGTGTGAAATAATTAATAATAATGAGAATCTGACTAATATAAATAAGGGAAGTAAGTAATGTGAAAAACAAAGGGAGCATGTTAGTAAATGGAAGTGTGTGTCGTAATGTTAGACGATAACGGCAGTGAGGATGGTGTAGGTGTAATGGCGGACGTGGTGTCGGAGGTTGGATTGTGATCACTGGTGTAAGTTTCATAATTTTGTAATTTGTAAATGGCAAGTTAAGGAAAAAATAGACCCTCCCAAGATGGACAATAAATAAAGGCATAATATTTTATGGTAAAGTTAAGAACGTAGGAACCATAGTTTTTTAGGAGATGTGATTATTGGATTAACCAATCAGAAACCAACCGTCTGTGGCACACACATCTCTGTTTTTATAGATATATAGATATATATAATATATATATAATATATATATATAATATATATATAATATATATATATATAATATATATATATATATATAATATATATATTATATATTTTTAATATATATATATATATAATATATACATATATATATATATATATATTAATCTTGGAAGATATTCACCTTTAAAACAATACAAAAAAGTTTTTTTTTAATTTTTAGTTACTCATTGGAAAATTATTTTGCCAGTACAGTAGAACCCACGGTATACATTGGCCCTGGGATACAGGTTTTTCAGGTTAGGATGTAGAATACAGTCTTTCCAGCTCCTGGTTACAGTATTTGCCCCGCCTTATGGTGTTATTTATAATGTTATTTAATTATATACATGTGTATAATATACTGTACTGCATTTTGTTATTAATTTTTAATATGTACTGTGGCAACTGACAAGGCTAATCTGCTTGCCAGTCGGTTT
The DNA here is from genome assembly GCF_053919585.1 of Euprymna scolopes. Classification (NCBI taxonomy): domain Eukaryota; kingdom Metazoa; phylum Mollusca; class Cephalopoda; order Sepiida; family Sepiolidae; genus Euprymna; species Euprymna scolopes. The sequence continues at coordinate 64,242,229 of NC_136492.1, forward strand.
GCCTCAAACTCCACACTGAACTCGGTACACCACTCAATCCCTGATTTTCCTCTGCGAACAGACGCCTTACTAGACGATTTGAAAATCACCCCTTCTCTTGTACATGCTATTATAAAAAACCTAGACACCTCAAAAGCGTGTGGACCAGATCTCATCCCGGCTGTGCTATTAAAAAAATGCTCTGCCGAGGTTGCTCCAGTTCTGTCCAAACTTTACAATAAATGCCTTAACGAATCTTGTTTTCCCGACTGCTGGAAAACCGCCTCTGTGGTACCAGTCTTCAAGAATTCTGGTGAAAGAACTGACCCACTAAATTATTGCTCCATTAGCCTCCTCCCGCTTTTCGCAAAAATATTTGAGTCCTTAGTTAATCAAGCCCTAGTCCAGCACCTAACAGCTGCTAAACTCCTGACTGACAAACAATATGGATTCAGGCAAGCCCATTCAACAGCAGATATCTTAACTGTAGTTTCTGAACGTATATACCGTTCATTGGATAAAACAGGGGAGGGTAGAGCGGTGGCCCTCGATATATCTAAGGCTTTTGACAGGGTATGGCACGATGGTCTTCTAAGGAAAATTAGATCATATGGAATCACTGGAAGAATTCATAATGTAATTAAATCCTACTTAAGTAATAGAAAAATCAAAGTTGTCCTCGACGGTCGTACATCCAAACAATACGACATAAATGCGGGAGTACCTCAGGGGTCTATCCTTGGACCTCTATTATTCCTGATATTCATAAACGACCTCCCTGATAAAATTGTTTCGGAGATGGGTATATTTGCCGATGACACCACTCTCTATAACAGATATGAGGGGAAAACAAATGAACACATATCCAAGGAAATGGCAGAAACACTAGAGGATGACCTCCAATCCGTAGTGGAATGGGAACAAAAATGGTTGGTCACATTCAATGCTGCTAAGACTAAGCTTGTTTCCTTCAATAACTACAAGAAACCTTCTCTACCACCAATAGCAATGGCCAAGAACACATTACCTGAAAGTACTTCTTTTAAACTTCTCAGCCTAACGTTTACAGGGAATATGAACTGGAATAGATACATTGAGAGCATTGCCAAGGCTGCTGCAAGGAAGGTTGGCTCCCTCTACCGTGCTAGAAAACTACTTACGCCTGACAGTATCCTATACCTCTATAAGGCAACCATTCGCCCATGTATGGAGTACTGTTGTCACATCTGGGCTGGTGCATCTGCTTCTTGTCTCTCGCTACTGGACAGGGTTCAAAAGAGAGTCACCAACCTGATAGGTCCTGAACTGTCATCTAGGCTTCAGCCTCTGTCCCATCGACGAGATGTTGCATCCCTCTGCCTGTTCTACAAATACTTCAATGGTGAATGCTCTGACGAACTGCAAACACTTGTACCTCCCCGACGTAACTATCCCCGACAAACCCGACAAGCTACTAAGTCTCATCCCTTTACAGTAGAGATCCCTAGGTGTAAGAAAGCCTTTTACTCCAATAGTTTCTTCCCCAGAACTGCGGGTCTTTGGAACTCCCTTCCGGGATTCTGCTTTCCCAACTGCAATGATATGCAGAAGTTCAAGTGTAATGTTAACAAACATCTTTCTCCTCATCTCCCTTCATAATGACCCCGCTAATTAAGTCCCTGATAGTAGCCCCCTGCTTCAAAGTGGCACTGTGCCTTGTTTGGGGTGAAAATTGAATAAAAAAAATAAAAAAAAAGCTTAGGCCCTACCATACAGCGATTTAAACGTGATCCCAACCTCGGAATGGATTAATGTAATGCCGTACTCCGGAGTTCTACTGTAAGTCAATTAATCTGCTGCAATCACTGTATCAATTTGCTTTCACGAATTCACACTAATCCTAATATTATTCAGGGATCATCAGTTGTTTACCATGAAACATTGTTTTGAGGATATATATATATATATAAATAAAAACAAGTTTCCCTTCTCCAATTGACCATTTAAATATGTAATAATACATTTTTCTTTTTGGTCGCTTAAGTCTTATTGGATCCTAGGACAAGAATTCATCTAGTCTGGTGGAGTATCCAGCTTCATGTTTCTACTTGAGGTAACATTACTTGGAAAAGGTGTATCCTTCCTAGTAAAAACTAGTATGGGTTACATCTTATTTGGGATGCAAATGCTATGCGATTTTGAATATTTGGTCAAAGTTTACTTTTAGGGAAAGTATCTTCATGCCAAGTTGTACAGAGAGACCTTAGATACTCGAAGATAGTGTCTAGTTGTATGTTTGTATGTCTGGCTAAACCTTTTAAAAAAACTACAAAACAAATACCCACAAAGTTTGTATTTTCATGATTGATGTTGTCTCGATAAATAATACCTAAAATCCAGTCCATTTTAGTCCGTCCCTATCTACTTTTTACTTGTTTCTTATTAATTACTTTTAATTCTTCCCGCAATTTAAATTACCTGAGTAGAGAAAATGAATAATAAAATGTTTTACTTTATTTTTTAACAAAACAGCTTAAAGTGTTTCAAAAGAAGGACACGTGACTCCAACTTTATGGTGCATTTATGAATTTTGGAGATGAGGACTGATTATTTGTATTCTTCGAACCAGTGTTCTCATCTTGAGTTTTATTTTCACAACATTTCGGTCAATGTAATCGCCGACCTTGTTTTTAGGTGTATCTTGTCAAACTCTGGAATCTTTCTGTCAGACTAGGGAATCCTTCCATTGAACTCGGGTATCTGCATAGAATTTCAAACGGAACCCTTTATTTAATCCAGAATGCTCTCATTCCGTCAGCCATAACTTTGTCCTTTGTGTGTTGCACGTATTGAGAATTAAAACTTTAATCACTAGAAGAGTTTAACTTTACAACCAAATTTTACCAAGTACTTTATCCACCATGCCATTATAGAGTAGTGGGAGAGGAAAAGATGCATATTTTTTTAAAATTCCAGCAAGTAGACTCTTAGCAATGAAAGAATTATAGAAAATAATAGTTTCCTATTAATTTCGATAACAGCAGAATATTTATTATTAGTGGCATTTTAGAGATTATATTTATGTCCAAGGTGGCAGGTTAAATACAAGGTCAGATGAGATTTTAAAAAGCCAGCACACAAGGCTAAATGCATTATAAGAAATGTCTAAGCAGTTGCGTCAGCATTCCCCGGTAGATGCACCGCAAGCAATAAGCAATAAACCAACTCCTTGAACAGAAGTATACTTCAGCCTTACATCAACAAAACCATTGTTAGACTGATTGTCTCGACTGGCACAAACAACATCTATGCAAGCTGTATCATTTTTTAGAGAACCGCCCGTTGATGAAGAAAGAGCCATAGAACACAAGAGGAATTCATCAACAAAATAAATTCCTGATAACATTTTCAATTGAAGCAGTCTTTAGAATTACGCAGTAGTTTTCAAACATTTTTTTTTTTACTATTAGAGAAACAGGGTTACGAATCAAATTACATTTGTTTCAAAAGTATAAGATCTCATCTAACGTGCCCCCCCTCTCTTCTTTACTTAAATTTATAACACACTCATTAATTGGTCAGTGGTTGTCTCTCTTATCCTTTTTCTTCCCTACAGCCTCTCTCCCACAGAAGAGACGTTGCGAGCCTGTCTTTTTTTTATCGTTATTTCCATGGCAAGTGCTCGTCTGAACTCCAAACTCTGGTCCCCCCCTCGCCAATCTTTCACAAAAAACACCTGTCCAGCTGAAACTACTGTCATTAATTTTCCTCACTCTTTATCTGTGCCTAAATCCAAACATAGATTCCATGAGCAGAGCTTCATTTTTAGAAGTGCACGACTGTGAAACTCTCTTCCGTTTGTCTGTTTCCCACCTGACTACAACCTGGATATCTTCAAGTCCAACATAAACAAATTCCTGGCAAACCACTCTCTTAAGTAAGACACCCTATCAAATATCCAATACTAATAATTACTAGGATACTATCTCATTGATTACTGTAAACGCAATAACTCTTATCCCCGAGTGACTTCCGGGCCTTGATAAGTGGTGACCTCCATGTAAAAAAAAAAAAGTTCACATGGATTGGTCAACAGGTAATCTAATCACAGTTCCTTTAGAAGTCATGTGAACAAGCTTATTCTAACTTAAATCCTAACTATGCACTCGTGTATATATATATATATATATATATATATATATATATATATATATATATATATATATATATATATATATAGACAAGGTATTAAAAAATAATTATTGCTATACTTATTTTTTTAATACCTACAGACATTAGTGTTTTATCCTTTCGGGAATCATCAGTGCAGGGAGTTACAATTACAGCCAGTTGGGAGATTCGAACCCGGTCACAAATCCATCTCTGACTCCATTAGCAAGAAACAAACCACACGGTTAATGTTAACGATGACAAACACAGTTGAAATTAACAGTTATGTAAGGCATAAATGTCTAGACGGAAACAGCGATCTAATGATTATAACATCATGATATACACATCAGATATATATAGTTGTGATACAACGAAACAATCCCCCCTCTTTGGGTTGAGCACTTTGTAAATATATTTTCACCCGACGCGTATTTAAGTGATTAAGTAAAACCCACTGTTTGTTTGTGCAACGGGCAAATGTTATTTTAAGAGGCATTTGAGGAGGAAATATTTACAGGCACTGATTCGTGGTCCGATGGTTAGAGCTGCCAACCGTCAACACGATGGTTGTAAGTTTGATCCACGGCTGGGAAAAGGTGTAGGTCTAGCCCAACTCATGAGTTGTGATACAACGAAACAGTACTGTATGTGTATGACTATATATATATATATATATATATATATATATATATATATATATACTAGCAAAAGTACCTGTCGTTGACTGGGTTCAAAAACAGCCTACAGAAAATGAACTCTGATTTATGAAATTATGATAGGTTATGAAAAGGAAGGGTTGTAAAGAGATAGCTTCGAATTTGGGTGTATCAAAACCGAAGCAAAATATGATGAAACTAAAAATAAAATAAATAAACCCCATAATTTATCATACCATACCTGTTCACACTGAAACACTTATCACAATATTCTGTGGATCTATATTAAAAAACCTTGTTAAACTTTGTGACATATTTCCATTCTATGGAGGTCAGGTGCGAACGAACACCCCATAATTTTATTATACCATATTTCTTCAAACTGAAACATAATTATCAAAGTATACTTACGCAGATAGATATGAAAAGTCTTTATTAAAGTTTGTGCCTATTTCCATTCTATGGAGGCTAGGCGCGAACGCAAACCCCACAATTTTATTATACCATCCCTATTTAAGTTAAAACATACTTATAAAAGTATTCTTATGTACATCTATATCAAAAACATTTGTAAAGTTTTTTTTTTTATTTTTTAATTTTTTATTTCATACTTGATGGACCAGGCGTGTATGAAGACCCCACAATTTTAATGAATCATCATTATGCCAGATCAAACATACCTATTCCTGTGTCTCGATACATCTTCTAACATTATTTGTGATCAATTTTCTATAATAGTCAATTATTCGTGACAAAACACACACACAGACGTTCAGCTTTATATTATATATATATGTATATATATATATACATACATATGTGTATATATATATATATGTATATATATATATATATAGTACTTTATGAAATTTATATGGATTCGTTAGGCTTATGCGCGAATTCTGTGGTTGTTTATCGTTTTTATATGGTCCTCTTCTGTTGAGGATTTAGTTAGCCAATCAGCTTTCTAGTATCCACTGCGCCCTTTCCTATCAGCCAATGGGCATGCATTTTATCGAACAAAGGATCTGTTTTAAAACTAGGTTAGTGGTTTAAGGTAGACATTTTTTTTTTTTTAGTTTATATATAAATATACATATGTGTACATACATATATGCACATATACATACATATATGTATATATATATATATACATTCATATATGTGTGATCGTTTATGTATATTCATGTTTATTTAATTTATTTATTTTCTATTGTTTTTGTTAGTTTTAAAACTATTTTGTATCGCTATCCTAGAGTAAATTTTATTTTGTGAACACAGTTATTTGCTATTTCTCTTCTACAGTTTAATAGATTTTGGGGTTCTTTGTACAGGATAGCAAATTTTTCATGAAGGCATAAGATCTAGAAATTTCTTGCCAAGTTTTGTTTTTAACATTTGTATGGGACCGTATACCAAATTATAATTCTTTTTCTTCTATTTTCAATTTTATTATAGTTATTGGTGTTTTGTTGCTTATATTTGATATTGATATTTTTGTATCCACTATTTTTTAGGGCTGTTTCGTAGATATTGGTTGATCTGTTAAATGCATTTTCATCGCTTGAGTTATTACTGAGTCTACTTACGATCGAGTTAGGAATATGTTCTATAATTGATGGTGGGTGATTGGACTTACGGTTTATGTAAATTGGAGTAGTGTTATCTTTTAAGTATGGTTCATATGTGTTTTTATCTAAGTTTAACGTGGCGTCCAGGAAGTTTGTTATTTTTATGTTAGCTGATACGTCTGCTTTGATCGTAAGTAGAATCAGTAATAACTCAAGTGAGGAAAATGCATTTAACAGGTCAACCAATATCTACGAAACAGCCCTAAAAAATAGTGGATACAAAAATATCGATATCAAATATAAGCAACAAAACACCAATAACTATAATAAAATTAAAAATAGAAGAAAAAGAACTATAATTTGGTATACGGGCCCCATACAATCAAATGTTAAAAACAAAACTTGGCAAGAAATTTCTAGATCTTATTGAAATACACTTTCCCGCAACCGACCCCTTACACAAAATCTTCAATAAAATACCTTAAAGTTATCCTACAGTTGTTGCGAAAATTTAGAGATGATAATTAAAGCACATAATAACAAAATACTAAATAAAAACAATGTAAACAATAACAAAATAAACAATAAAAAAGTAGACACCATGACAAAAATAAAACTAACACTAGCTGAAATAATAATAATAATAATAATAATAATAATAATAATAATAATGATAATAATAATAATAACAATAATAATGATAATAATAATAATAACAATAATAATGATAATAATAATAATAACAATAATAATAATAATAATAATAATAACAATAACAATAATAATAATAATAATAATAACAAACCAACCCCGGACAAGAACAACCATACCATAAATAAATATACTAATAAGGAACAATATAAATGCAACTGTAGACACAGCACACTTTGCCCAGTTCGAAATAAATGTCTAACAAAAAGCGTAGTCTGTCAAGCAACAATATTTGCGAAAGAAAACCCGAATAACAAGAAATATTACGTAGGCATGACTTCCTTAGATTTCAAAACTCGATACTATGACCACAAAAGTACATTCAACAATAAAAAAACACCGTATAAAAACAACACTAGCGAATAAATACTGGGAACTCAAAGAAAGCGGACATTCGCCGGTAGTCGAATGGAAAATAATAAGACAAGCTACCATGTGTAGGCATTTAGACGACCCATGTAAATTATGCCTTCAGTAAAAATTTGCTATCCTGTACTTTAAAGAAACCCAAAATCTATTAAACTGTAGGAGAGAAATAGCAAATAACTGTGTTCACAAAATAAAATGTACTCTAGAATAGCAATACAAAATAGCTTTAAAACTAACAAAAACAATAGAAAATAAACAAATAAATAAATTAAATAAACATGAACATACATAAACGATCACACATATATGTATGTATATATATATATATGTATATATATGTGCATATATGTATGTAGACATATATATATTTATAAACTAAAAAAAAAAAATGTCTGCCTTAAACCACTAACCTAGTTTTAAAACAGATCCTTTGTTCGATAAAATACATGCCCATTGGCTGATAGAAAGGGGCACGGTGGATACTAGAAAGCTGATTGGCTAACTAAATCCTCAACAGAAGAGGACCATATAAAAACGATAAACAACCACAGAATTTGCGCATAAGCCTAACAAATCCTAGAGTGGATGAAACGCCGAATATTCAGTGTAGCTTAATCACCATATATATTTTATAAAGTACCAACTAGCTCCACCTACGTATTGAGCACTTTTGAAGTAAATATTTAAAGTTTACGCATAAATCTATACTTTCGTAAATTAATTTTATGTTAGTAAATGAAGTAGTTATATATATATATATATATATATATATATATATATATATATGTATATGGAGATATATATATATATGAAGATGTATATGGAGATATATATATATATGAAGATGTATATGAAGATATATATATATATATATATGAAGATATATATATATATATATGAAGATATATATATATATATATATATATATATATATATATATATGTGTGTGTGTGTGTGTGTGAGAAGATATATATAAAAAAAAGAATATGAAAATATAAAAGTTTATAATTTTTCTTTATTCATTTACTATTGGTGACGTGCAGGAATATAAAATATTATAAAGAAATAAAAAAAATTTTCTTACATGTACATAAATTTCGACTGATCCTTCAATCTTCATCAGTGTAGTGAAAGTGAAGTGCATGCACGGGGGAGGAGGGGAAAGGAAAAGTAAGGAGGAGGAGGTATGGCTAATGAGAAGGTTCCACGTCAATCTTAAATACATACACATATAAGTATGCACATACACACATGTACACAATACATATGCACATATAAAAGAAAACTCAAAATTAAACAGTAAATAAATATGAAGAAACACGCAATCGACTATCTAATATTTTGAATTCCAACATTAGTATTTATTCTAAGAGAGAACAAAAATTCAAAAGATATAAGACGCTATAAGGAGAGACGCTGTAAGATCATTTATAAGTCGACGGCTATTTTTTTCGTTCGAAAAAAAACCTATACGTTGCTTTCAAATTCAACTGTATTTTTAAGAGATACAAAATGCTGCATATATATCTTCTTCTATAATATAAAGCTGAACATCTGTGTGTGTGTGTGTGTGTGTGTGTGTGTGTGTGTGTGTGTGTGTGTGTGTGTGTGTGTGTGTGTGTGTGTGTGTGTGGTCACGAATAGGCTTCTATATGGTTGACTAGTTTAAAAAACTGATTACATATAATGATAGATTTATCGAGGGTCAGGAATGGGTATGTTTGATCTGGCAGAACGTAAAAATTGTGTGGTCTGCGTTCGTGCCTGGCCCCCAAAGTATGGAAATAAAAAAATGGAAAAAAAACGTTTACAAGTGTTTTTGATACAGATGTACATAAGACTACTGTGATAAATATGTTTCAACTTAAATAGGGATGGTATAATAAAATTGTAGGGTCTACATTTGCGCTTGTACTCCATGGAAATATGGCACAAACTTTAAAAAAGACTTTTCATATGTATTTGCGTAAGTATACTTTGATAATTATGTTTCAGTTTGAAGAAATATGGTATAATAAAATTATGGGGTGTTCGTTCGTGCCTGACCTCCATAGAATGTAAATATGTCACAAAGTTTAACAAGGTTTTTTAAAAGGGGTGAGTGTCCACAATAACACCTTAACTTTAATCTTAATCCACGTTAGCTTTTATTTATTTTTTTTTTAGTTGAATCCTATTGTGTTGAATAAATTCACCTCATAAATTCACATGCTTATTAAAGTGAAAGCAAAAAAAAAAAGTCGGAACTTTAGACAATTCTCGACACAAATTTTGCATAACTCTGTTTTTTCCTTCTCCTCTTGCACGTGGCACTCTTTCGAAAATAGATAAATAAATAAATAATAAAAAATGAGAACGTTACTTGTTATCGTGTCAAAAGAAGGAAAAAATCCTGTTCATGTGATTACGTGTCTTTTTAAAAACATTTACATAACCTTTTTATTTTTATTTATATATGTTTAAGCTTTTTTGTCAGTGTACTGGAAGGAATTCAGTTGATTACAACACTTTCTGCATATTCTTTACATTACAACAGTACAACCCTGAATCCGACAGCGCAATACTACACCATTCAATACTGTAAAACTGAAACGAAACTGTTCCGCTAGAAAAGGGCGCAATTTTCTTCTTATTCATATTTATATCGATTCTTTGCTTTAAAAAACTAAACTAATTACGTGTTTACTTTTTTAATATCCCATTTTGCTGTTTCGGATTATTTTACTATAGTAAGTAAAGCTTCATTATTTTTCAAAACTGTTTCTGTTTCTTTGTTTTTCAATATTTCGTTGATATTATTTAGTAAGAGTGTTTAGCAGAAAAGCCAACAAACGACTACCCAAAAAAATAAATATACAAGAAATAAATGTTACTATAGTCAATAAAAGTTCAGTTCATGTTTTTTTTGTTTTTAAATAGTTTTTAATGCTCTTTACTTGAAATAATTTCAGCGAACTGAAATTAAAATGAAATTTGAGCGATAACTGCTTAAATAAATTTGTATATAAACTACACATGCCATAATCGAATATTCCGCAAGCACAAAATAATGAAAAACATTAAAATATGTTTATAAATATTCCTTACGTTGACAGAACTCTCTTAAATTGTTAACACAGAATGCTCACGCCCCCCCCCCTTCAAATTGAAAACAAGGCTCTCCATTTCAAAGTCGCTGCCATTTTGCTTTTTTTTTTTAAATCGGTTCGTGAATTTAAAAAAAAAAACAACATTTTTTTTACAAACTACTTAAAAATACAAACCAATGAACTTTTCTACCATAAAAGTAACTTTTATTGATTATGGTAACATTTATTTCTTGTATAATTATATTATTATATATATAACATTTTCTCTTTGTAAGGAAACATCATTTTGTTGGTCACTCTTGGCTACGAATGGAAACAAAGTTGATATAAAAAATATATTTTCGCAAAAATTCTTTACTTTCATCATATTTTGCTTAGGGTAAAATTTTTGAGTATCAATACCTATCTTTTTACAACCCCTTCCTTTTCAAAACCTATCATACTTTCATCAATAACAGTTCATTTTCTGTAGGCTGTTTTTGAACCCAGTCAACGACGGGTACTTCTGCTAGTGTGTATATATATATATATATATATATATATATATATATATATATATATAAGTGACCTTGTCTGAGCAACAGTCTGTATCAAACTCCTCTCTCAATTTTTGGTCTACAGATTTGAAACTTGATATATAGGGGATTTGCACCTGAGAACCAAATTCGATTTGGTTTTTAACCAGTAAATTCCTGCTAAGAGATCAAAATTGAACAAAAATGGAACTTGGCAGACATAAGTCAACTTTATGTGCTCTATACAAAAATCAGATGTATCTGAATTTTAACAAAGAGCATCCATCCCCTCTTTGTCTCTTATGCATAAAACTAAACTAGATTAAATATAGCCCACGTTATGCAACCTCACACATAGGATCTGTGTTCCAAAATTTATAATGATCGATTAGTCAATTCAGGAGTAAATCATATACACACACTTATATAAACATATTGGTAAACCTAACTTTATACAAACAGATATTACTAGCATTTCAGCCCGGCGTTGCCCGGTGTTTTGAGGTGTGTGTTGAGCAAAAAAAAAAAAGCGGTAGTAGGAAGGCAGGTTCGAACCCATACTGCGAAGGAGGAAAAGAACAGGAAAAAACGTGACGTCTTTAATGTTACGACCTCCGCCAAACTGGAAGTGATGTAGGTTTAAATTAAGGCTAGATAATCGAAAAGAGGGAATGACTTTCGAAAATATTGGCGAAAAGCGACCTCCCCCCCCCCTGTAGAAAAGTGCCCAGTTGAGGGTGTAGAAATGAATGTTTTTAGCCAATTGTTCGGTATTTGTCGCCTGAAAGGTTGAGCTTTAAAACGATACTGATCTTGGTAAAATTCATCGCCTCTGTCGAAAGTTTTAGGCAGACATACAAACATACATACATACATACATATATATTGGTAGCTCAAATTTTCGACCCAAACTGATTAAAAAGCTTGCCCTATCTCTGAATACCCTTTATGTAAAATTTCAAATGTTTAGACCAGAAATTGTCTGAGTAATTTGGTAGAGACCGCAGAGGTCAAATTTTTTAAAACTTTGTCTCCTATTATGACCCCTTAAAATTTATTGTTTTGGGCTCAAATCAAGTTATTAAGTTAGATCCTTGTCCAAGGAACCTATATCTAAAATTTCAAGTGTTTAGACCCAAAATTAGCAGAGGAGTTTGGTAGAGTTCTCAAAAGTCAAATCGTTGAACTTTGACCCCTTAAAAGCCAAATTTCTGGCCGAAAACAGATTACAAAAATTTTCCCAAATCTCAATACCCTGTATATCAAATTTCGAGTCTGCAGACTGAAAATTGATAGAGTTATTGCATAGGGAAATGTATGCAGACACACAGATAGACAGACACACTTTCACTTTTATGGATACTAGCATTTCAGCCCGGTGTTGTCCGGGGTTTGGAGGTGTATGTTCAGCAAAAAAAAAAAAAAAAAAAAGTAGTAGTAGGAAGGCAGGCTCGAACCTGTACAGCAAAGGAGGAAAAGAACACGAAAAAAATATGACGTCTTTGCTGTTATGACCACCACCAAACCAGAAGTGAAATAGGTCTAAATTAAGGCTAGATAATCGAAAGGAGAGGATGACTTTCGAAAATATTGGCGAAAAAAGCGACTCCTTCCTGTAGAAAAGTGCTGACTTGAAGGTGAAGATATTAATGTTTTTAGCCAATTGTTCGATATTTGTCGTCTGAAAGGTTGAATTCAACACGGTACTGATGTTGTAAGAATCTATCACCTCTGTCAAAAGTTTTAGGCAGACATGAAAACATACATACATACATACATACATTTATATATTGGTAACTAAAGATTTTCGACCCAAACTGATTAAAAAGCTTGCCCTATCTCTGAATACCCTTTATGTAAAATTTCAAATGTTTAGACCAGAAATCGTCTGAGTCATTTGATAGAGACGGCAAAGGTCAAATTTTTTAAAACTTTGACCCCTATTATGACCCCTTTACATTTATTGTTTTGGGCCCAAATCAAGTTATTAAGTTAGATCCATGTCCAAGGAACCTATATCTAAAATTTCAAGTGTTTCTACCCAAAATTATCGGAGGAGTTTGGTAGAGTTCTCAAAAGTCAAATCGTTGAACTTTGACCCTTTAACAGCCAAATATCTGGCCGAAAATGGATTACAAAAATTTTCCCAAATCTCAATACCCTGTATATCAAATTTCGAGTCTGTAGACTAAAAATTGACAGAGTTATTGCATAGGGAAATGTACACAGACACACAGAGACACATTCACGAAGACAGACAGATACGTTCACTTTTATAGATATACTAGCATTTCAACCCCAAATTGTCGGAGGAGTTTGGTACAGTTCTCAAAGGTCAAATCGTTGAACTTTGACCCCTTAACAGCAAAATTTCTGGCCAAAAACTGATCACATCGATTTTCCCAAATCTCGGTACCCTGTATATCAAATTCCGAGTCTGTAGACTTAAAATTGACAGAGTTATTGCGTAGGGAAATGTACACAGACAGACAGATACACAGACACACAGACAGACACACAGACACACAGACACGTTCATTGTTATAGATAGACTAGCAGGGGTGCCCGGCGTTGCTCGGGTGTTTGGAGGTGTATGCTGTGCAAAAAAACAAAAGAAAATGGTTAATTTTTTAAAACTTTGACCCCTATTATGACCCCTTAAAATGTATAGTTTCGGGCTCAAATCACTTTATTAAGTTAGATCCAGGTTCAAGGAACCTATATCTAAAATTTCAAGTGTCTAGACCCAAAATTGTCGGAGGAGTTTGGTAGAGTTTTTAAAGGTCAAATCATTGAACTTTGACCCCTTAACAGCCAAATTTCTGGCTGCCACCCGTCACATCGATTTTCCCAAATCTCAGTACCCGGTATTTCAAATTTCGAGTCTATAGACTAAAAATTGACAGAGTTATTGCGTAGGGAAATGTACACAGACAGACAGACAGACAGACAGACACGTTCACTTTTATAGATAGATAGATAGATAGATAGATAGATAGATATAGATTATATTTCACTTAGTTTGTCTGTGCATTCCACTTTTTCTCAAAAAACTACTTGGCCGATCTGTCTGAAATTTTGTATGGACCTTTGTTATGATAAGGTGCAGTGAATTGAATATTATGGTATCCATTCAACCCAGAGATTAATAGGGATTAGCATTTAAAAATGCAAAAATGAGCAAAAAAAATTAACCACATTCAACCAACAATTTGGCATAGAGCACTCATTCTAAGGCAACGGGCTATAACTTTTTATCATTTTGAACGTTTAGTAGTTACATATATTTGATTTTCACTGATGCATATCACATGTAACATATTGAACTAAAAAGCGCAAACTGTTTGCGGTATTTCTGGATGATGTGTTGCCAATTTTTTCAAATCAGTTACATCATACTTGCCTCGACTTGCAAAGCACGATGATTTGCCCTGGTTTCTAGCCAAATCAGAAGGAGGATTAGGGGGGGGTGACCTTAGGGTCAACGGTCAGACATTATTTTCTAGCCAATTCTAAGGTTCTTCTTGCGTTAAAGTCTGATCAATCTGACATCACTTCTGGCTAATATTTATCATGTAACATTGAACTAGTTTTTTTTTTTCTTTTTAATTGAAAGGCCATTTTTCGTTTTGGCCATCAGCTGCATGAGGGTGAGCGATAACTATTCTAAAACGGTTCACACATTGTTCAACGGTTGTTGCTATGCATCAATCAGATGTCAATGAAGACTTTTTCTTAAAAATTATTGCAAAATGTAAAATGTACACTGGGGTAGGTGATGGTGTAAAAAGAGAGTAGTTTACAAAATTCTTCTTCTCCTATTAAAATCATTTCATAGGAAACCGTTCTTAACATGGAAATTTCGAGGGCGGGAACTAAATATATAAACTTATAAAAATAAACGTTTACACGTGTTTTTGATATAGATGTACATAAGAATACTTTGATAAGTATGTTTTAACTTAAATAGGGATGGTATAATAAAATTGTGGGGGTCTGCGTTCGCGCCTGGCCTCCATAGAATGGAAATAGGCACAAACTTTAATAAAGACTTTTCATATCTATCTGCGTAAGTATACTTTGATAATTATGTTTCAGTTTGAAGAAATATGGTATAATAAAATTATGAGGTATTCGTTCGCACCTGACCTCCATAGAATGGAAATATGTCACAAAGTTTAACAAGGTTTTTTAATATAGATCCACAGAATATTGTGATAAGTGTTGCAGCCATCCTATCTGATGAAACCCATAATGTAACGTGGTGTTAGAAACGGCATTATGAAGACATACTTATACCAAAAATGAAATAAATTGGAATAATGAATTAGCCGTGACATTGTAAAAAACAATTAAGAAAACAACAATATTTTAGAATTTAGAGTGGAAGATCACTTTCTCATATAAATTTAACATATAATAATCACCCACTTCTGAACCACCTATTGGCAATGATCGCTCTAGATCAATTAGTGTTTTTAAGGAGTGGTGGGTGATATTACCGCCTGGTGGCCAGGAAGTAGTCATTGAATTGGCACACAAAAGTTATCCCACATTCTTAAGTCAAAAATATTATTTATTTTTAATTTCTTTTGATCAATAATTTTTCAGTTTGTTTACATGTAATCGCCTAGAAAAGTAGAATCTACTTATATCAATAATTTTGTTAAAAGATAGTTTACTTAGCACTTAGGTCATCTTCATAATAATAGTTGTATATTGAATACTCTGACAATAAAAAACAAGTATGACTTCCTGTGACATACATAAAATGAGCCCAATATTTCATGTTTTTTATTTCTCCTCATAGTTGTAGGGACAGTGGCAATGTGATAGTGACAAAGTTACGCGGCTAACAGGGATCTGATGAAAATCTAGGTGGAGTCATCATCAGGATCCGTCATCTTCTGATCATCTTTTCATGCAGCAAAGCAAAGACACACCAGGAATGGAACTGTAAATCAGTAGCGTGGAAGCAGCAATGTTGCTTTGTGTTTTGAGTCAAACCTTCCCTAACTTTGCAGGCCATTGCTAAACTTTGTTGTTCCAAGTATCAGGAGGGAGGGGGGGGGGTTAAAACCTGTAAACAAATAGCTGTGACCAACAAGGAGAACTTCATGCAGACTATCGTGAAGGCACAATTTTCCGGAGCTGTGTGCAGAAAAATACTTAGCGTAAGTTTTTTGGGTTCATCATTGCCCAAGTCACGCTAATCTATATAAATAAAGCAGCAGATGTATGTGTGTCTGTCCATATGAAAATATTTAACTGATAAACTCTTAAACTACTGATCCCATAATATTGAAATTAACAGGAAATAGTACTCATAAAACAAGGATGGTTTAAAATGAGTAA
Source organism: Euprymna scolopes (assembly GCF_053919585.1). Lineage (NCBI taxonomy): Eukaryota > Metazoa > Mollusca > Cephalopoda > Sepiida > Sepiolidae > Euprymna > Euprymna scolopes. The sequence continues at coordinate 64,258,626 of NC_136492.1, forward strand.
AATCTTTGATTGGATGGATGAATAACGCACACAGAAGTCAGCAAGTTAAAATTCAAATGGCCATTTCAACTTGACAACATATTTTTACTTCTTTCTGCACATGCGCAAATTCAGTTTATTTCTTCAAGTCGATTAATATTAAATCTTTCTTAACTATCTCTCGAAAGTAACATTGGTAAGGAAGCAGCTGGAGGGCTAAATGTTTTGGTTTTGATTCTAGCTGATGGTACCCAAGTCATTTGTTTTTAAATTTTGAAATCACTACTATATATTAGGTACAATATAATATTCAGTAGATAATTGGCTCTATAATAATAAATTGCACACCTGTGGAACTCTCTTCCGTTTCCCTGCTTTCCAGCTGATTGCAATATGGCCATCTTCAAGTCCAACGTAAACAAGTTCTTGATGAGCCGTTCCCCTTAAATAATCCAATTTACCAAATTTACCCTTCTAATGATTATTAGATTGTCCCTTTTGACCATTGTACACTCTTTTACTCTTATCCTCGAGTGGCCTCTGGGCCTTGATAAGTACTGATTCCCTTGTAAAAAAAAACCAAAAACTATACGAATTAAAATTAAGTGTATTCTGATATTCCTCTCCCAGAAGCCATCAAATGACATGACGATCACCATGTCTAGACTTGCAGGATGCTAGTCTGAGGTATTTTTAGAATTTCAGCATGGCAACAAAATACCATCCAGTCAAATTAACCCTTTAGTTTTGGATGCGTAGACATGCACACATAGGCTGGTGCCACATGCGAAAGATTGAAGAAACTAAAAATTAGTCTTAAGTCAACCCTTGACAGGAAAGAACTGCAAAAAAATTTCAGCTGACCGCTAATAAAAGGAGTAAATAAATAAAATGATATCCGAGTGGAATATGTGTTCACCTTTGTTGCAGTGTGCATGTCTCCCTACGGGAGTTGTTATATATGTATATATATATACATATATATATACGAAAGTCATTTACTGCGGGTTGACAGTTGAGGACACTTCCGGTAGCTGGGGCTTCCGGTAAGATGGCGTTCTGGAAATAAAAGGTGCTTTAAACTACTCGGAGTCAATCTCTTACCTCATATCTCTTCCACAGGACATCCTGATCTCTACTCACTCATAATGATATTAAATAAGTATTTGCACGGTAAGACAGACTTATTTTATTGTCACACTCACAAATAGATAAACTTTGCTTATATAAATCACATACGTAATGATGTATGTATACAACACTTAATATGTGTTCACCTTTGTCACAGTGTGCATGTCTCCCTATGGAGGTAGAATTTAGAATCAGATTATCCATAGAGGACAGGGGATTCGACTTATTCTTTGAGCATTGTGAATTCAACATAAACAACAAAGACATAAGGCCATAATTTTCGAGCATCGGGAATTCGACATATCCAAGAAAGGCATAATTATCATTGGAGCATCATGATTTTGATTTTCCCAAGGAAACCACAAGCCATATTCTTTGAGCATTGTGAATTTGATTTACCATGGAAGGCACAAGATCATATTCTTCGAGCACTGTGAACTTGACATGTTCAAAGAGGGCACCATGTTGTTATGGATTTCAGAATCGAACATCTGAGAACTTTATTAATCTGGATATACAATCAGAGAAAAGGTGGGCAAAGAAATTATCTTTTCTTTTTGGTTTAATCAGGATATTGTTTGAAAAACTTGGACTGTTCTTTTCTTCCGAAATTGTAATTTGAAATTTGAATGACTTTATAAGTGGCACGCATCAGCCCATGTGGTAACATGTATTTCTTTTTGCAGCCATGAGAACTTTGTGTCTTAACATCGCATACCATAATCAAAAACTTTGAGTGACTCTCATTTTGCCCACGTCATTATCATGATTTCTGTTATTCATTGCTTTTCCTTTTCTGCTAAATGTTACCTTATGCTACAACAGAACATCAACTGCTCTAATTTGCTTTTTTAGGGGTATTTGAGGTCGTTGACAATGAATCTGATAATCAAACCCGCCACAAATTTACCATTTGCATGGTATGAACCCCTAGACCTTGGAACTATTTTGTGTTATTATACCGCCTTCGGTAGTGTTTTTTTTTTATATGATACATTCGCGTGCGAACGGGTGTAATGGGGTGTTTTTTTTTGTTTTTTTTCGTCTTACATAGTTTTTAATGCTTTTTTAATTGATCAAAAAAATGTTTTCACAAACAGATTGCAAAAACATAAGCACCAAACACATTTTTGTTTTTCGTTCTTTTTTTGGGGGGGGCGGTATTCCATCAACAGGTTCTTCTGCAGTTTAATTAACCTTTTTTCCGTAAGTAACGCACCGACATTTACCATTTCACAAAAAATTCTGTTTACATTGGGGAGGGGCGGGGGGTAGGTGGTGGTACTGGGACATGCGCGCCCCAGCACCCCCCCCCCAGGGCCAAATTTGCGGCAGGTTTAATTATCAGATTTGTTGTCAGCGACCTCGAATATCCCTAAAAAAACAAATTAGAGCGGTTGGTGTTCTGGTGTAGCGTAAGGTAATATTTACCCTTTTAATTTTTTCCTTTCTCTGTTACTTGGTTGGTTTTTATGAAAAAATAAAAATAAAAAACAAAAAAAGAAAACTGAATGTATATATACGAAATATATTTTTTGTCTTTGAATCCAGGTTCTCTTTTCATTTTCCTTCACTGATATGCATGTTTTTTTTTATTAATCTGCCATTAACACGACTCATCCTGGGCCTAACTCTCTTCCTGATCTACATCAATGATCTCCCAAAACACATACTTAAATCATTCGTTGACATCTATGCTGATGACACGATCATCTATGACAACACATCAAAGGACAAGGTTCTCTCTAATTCTCTGTCTTCTGTTCTGTAGTGTGTGGTACAGTGGGGGAAGAGGTGGCTGGTTACTTCTAATGCATCCAAAACTAAATTTCTATCTTTACATCATCAACGCTCTGATCCCCATCTGGCATCAATTGAAATGGATGGCTCTCGTCTTAGGGAGGCTTCATGTTTTGACAAGCTTTTGGGTTTGACCTTTACTCCTGATCTGAAATGGAACACGTACATCAGGTCTGTTGCCAAGGACACTGGGAAAATGGTGGGATCTTTCTACCGCTCCAGAAGATATCTCACTACTGATGCAATTCTCTATCTGTATAAAAGCCATAAAAGCCAAGTACATCCAAGGATGGAGTACTGCTGCCACATCTGGGCAGGAGCTACTAAAAACAGCCTATCCTGCCTTGACAGAGTACAAAATAGACTTCGTAGTTTAGTGGGGGATGCCCTTTTCTCTTCCCTGTAGCTTCTCTCCCACAGAACAGACGTTACGAACCTGCCTTTGTTTTACCGTTATTTCCATGGCAAGTGCTCGTCTAAGCTCTAATCTCTCATCCCCCCCCCTCGCAAATTTTTCACGAGAAACACCCGTCTGGCTGAAACTACTGTCAATAATTTTCCCCACTCTTTATCTGTGACTAAATCCAAATGTAGATTCCATGAGCAGAGCTTCTTTCTCAGAAGTGCATGACCGTGGAACTCTTTTCCGTTTGCCTGTTTCCCATCTAACTACAACTTGGATGTCTTCAAGTCCAACATAAACAAATTCCTGAAAAACCGCCCTCTTAAGTAAGACACTCTATCAAATCTCCAATACTAATGATTACTACAATACTATCTCATTGATTACTGTACACGCAATAACCCTTATCCCTGAGTGGCCCCCACGCCTTGATAAGGAAAAGGATTATCAGCCTATACACAGCTCTGTATCACGTGAAGATTTTCCCCCATAGGTTTTCATTTGATGAGATAAGGCTGGGTGGCGCATTTTCGCTGGTCAACTCCCCTATCCATGTATGTGTAGATTTCTGAGCAAAGATATAATAGTATTTTGCGACCCGGCAAGGCCTGTCCCCCCCCCTCCCCAGCTGGTATGAAAATAAAATTTTAAAAAAAGCAAACCCGAAAGCATCCATAATTTCTTATATTAAATGCCACATCTCTACAGATGACTTTCAATAAATACTAGAAAACTTGTGTCCCATTCAGTTAACGTTAATATATTCTACATTAGCTCAATAGATCAATAATATATATAAAGAGAAAGAAAAGAAAATACGTAGACAGACTCAACAATACCAATACTTTCAGCAACTGAAATCCCATCTTTAAGGTTCAAACCAAACCTTCCTCACCATGGGAGAGGAAATGGCAAGCAATAATGTCGGAGCTACTTTGCTGATAGGTGAAAATCTAGGAAGGAGTCGACATCAGAATCTGTTGTCCTCTGATTGTCTTTCCATCTGCGTATGGCAAGCAAGAACATGCCAAGCAAGGAACCACAAATAAATGTCATGAGAGGCGCAATATTGTTTCTATGCCATCCTTTTGTCAGTTCTGGGACAAACCTTTCCTGACTGTTCATGCAACCGCTGAGCCTGCTGTTTTTGATGTCAGGAGTAAACATTGTTTCAACTAACCAGGAGGATTGCATGCAAACCAAACAATCCTGTGAGCTCTAAGCAGAAGTTTGACTCACTTAACAAATATAAGTTCATATAGGGAAGGCAGTGACCACTCCCCCCCACCCAGTTTCCCACTCACTCCCCATCCTTCCCTCTTTCTGTCACTCCCTCTCTTAAACTCCCTCCCCTTTCTTCTCTAGCTCCTTTTCCCTTCCTCCTCTCTTTCTTGTGGCACCAAATTTTCTTTTCATTGTCTTTTAAAAGCCTAGGCAAATTGATTTCTTCTTTCTTTTCATTTATTTATGATCTTAATTAAAAGATACAGGGTGGAACAATAAAAGTGTCGCCCAAAAGAAAACAACACTACAGCTTTCTTTTAAAACTTTTATTGAAAAAAATCAATTTAGATAACTTGATTATGTAGTAGAGCTGATATTTATTCAATGTAGCCACCTTCAGCCTCAATCACTGCCATGATATGGATTCGGAACTGGGAGAATGCATTTTCCACAAGCGTCGGCAGGAGCTTGGTGAAGATTCAATGTATAGCGGTAATCAGGCTGTATTTAGTGTTGTGTGAGGTCATGTTTGTAATGTTCTCGACGACCAAACAAAGTAGTCCAGCGGATCCAGGTCGGGGGAGGAAGTGGACCAGTGAGAGATGCGTACAAAGTTGTAACATTCCTTCTGAAGACAAGCCTGGGTCACTTTGGACTAGCGGGCTGGTGCCAAGTCCTGCTGCCACACCCAGAGTTTGCTAGCGACCACCTGATTGCACCAGGGGATCACATCCACGTAGACTTTGGCGTTGACTTTCAAGCCGACTTCGAAGATAGGAAGTGGCATGATGTGGCCCTCATTTTAAATCACATCAAAGACAATATACGTGGTCGGAAACTTTGTTTTTATCACCCTGGGCACGTCCCTGTTATTCGTGACAATCCAGCTATGCATTTTTAGGGTGCTGGCAATGGTCCTGTTGTTATAACTTGGATCAGTAGAGAGCATGAGTTGTACAAAAGTGCATATCCCGTCTCGCTCGTTGAGCAGTGTGTCATTTTCAGACATGATAGAAGGCTCCTATCGCTCTTGGGATTTGTATACAACTGGCCAACTAGTAGATGGTCTGCAACAAAGAAAGAAAACCGGTTTTCATCAAACGGAAATTGAATCATGTCATCTTTTCTAGGGCGACAATTTTATTGTTGCACCCTATAAATAAATTGGTATCAAAATTACCAAAATGATAATAGTCATCTATCTATATGAATAAATGCAAAAGTTTTTGTTTTGTGTTCATTTATGGAAATCGTTCCAGACAAGGTGTGAAGCCATTTGATGTAAGGAGATAACAAGAACGAAAGATGATTATTGCAAAGGCAAGAGATGCCTATTGGACTTAGTTGTGAAAAGACTAAGGCTGTATGAAGGAGTTAAATGATTACAAGTTCCACAAGCTTGGAAAGAAACTGTACTAATGTAAAGCTGTATTACAATGAGATATCAAAACAGTGACTTGATGGAGACCACTAGACCAACAAGTCAAATGAGCTGGAATAAAGGAAGCAGGGAATAGATTAGACAATTCTGAAGAACACGTGCTATAATAGTATTTATAGAAAAGACTGAGACTAGCGTCTGTGAGAGAGATGTTGTAGGGAAGAATAAAGGGTGGGCCCAATTAAATTACAGATACGTTTCTTATCAATAACCCTCAAATAGGACAGAAATTCACCAACCCAAATATGAAAAGAGTACCCCATACGTTATTTAATAGTAGATTTGTAGAGATAGAGAATAGCCTTAAGTGTGAGAAAGTGTTTAGAGAGAATTGACTTTATGAGACGCACAGCGAGCAATGGATCTAATATATGAGGGTGAGAAAGAAACTTATGAATAAAATATTCATTACTTAAAATTTTGGCTTCATGTAGCAAACTTTGTGAAAAGACAACAGTGACCTGGCAAATCCAGCTTTTTTATTATTATTATTATTATTATTATTATTATTATTATTATTATTATTATTATTATTATTTGTTGTCGT